>NC_088200.1:3053072-3233989 GCF_028769735.1 Zonotrichia leucophrys gambelii
GTGACTTTTCAAACATCTTTGCTGGTATTTTCTGCTCTAGCCTGCACCTTTGTGGGGACCACCAGGACAAACCAGAAACACTGTGGTGAATTAAACCCACGGAACTATGGGGACACGAGTCATGTAGTCATAACTGGGTGCAACAGGGAATCAGGGATGTGCCTCTGAGAACTCCAAATGTGCTTTGCCATCAGTTCCCAGCCTGCTGCTCCAACTTGTCTTTGAGCAGCACCAGTCCAGCCTGGGACTGGTTTGAGATGACTTGGGACAAGCTGGTTGACTGATTTCTGACTCTTTACAACAAAGTATTTGAATAATTGGTGCAGCAGCTCTCCAAGTGGGGATTTTAGATGATCCTCCCAGCTCAGGGAGCCCTGCTGTGCCTAGACCAGTTCACAGACACTATATATGCATGCAGCTTTACATAAGTAAGGCACTTGTTAATTGTCAATAGAATCTGTCCCTGCAGATACAGAAATTGTCACACAGTGTAGTGTCCCGCACTTAGCTTGGAGTCACTGTGTGCGCACTTTCAGCAATTCAACAGCAATGGGTCTGGTGTGATCATGTAGGATCTTTAGTGGCTGGGTGTAAGGACTGAGGAGAAAGCAGTCTGGTGACTGAGCTGCCCATCAGGGTCATCACTCCTCTACTCTTAGTGTCACTCTTAAAAGCACAAGGAGTTTTCCCCCTTTTCTTTTAGAATGTGGCATGCCACCAAGCATCTTTGTCCAAACGTCAGGTTGCTTTACTCAACATTACCTAGAAGAGTGCAAGTGCCAATTTTTGTGTAGCGCTTTAGAAAGTAGGAAAGAAGTCTGAAGAACTTCAGCCCTTAAGATTCAAGTTATTTTCAAGGTACTGAGGAATTATACATGAATTGCCTGAAGCATCTTGTATGTTCAAGAAGTTCTGTATTATCTCATGGAAAAGCCAAGCACACACACGTGTGTGGGTTTTTCTGTGTGTGTGAGCACAGAATGAGAGATATTAATGATATATCTGAGTAAAAAGAGAAAAAAAAATAAAAAGCCACTGTATTTTCTCAGTGCAGTGCTATTATTCCAGCTCAGAACAAGTTCCAGAAGATGAATTCACTAAAACCTTTTTTTCCACCCCTTGGCCTGGAACCTTTCAAGAGTGTTTGGGAAATGCCATGAAGGAATTTGCATGCACGAAGCTCTCCAAAAAGTGAAAAATGATGTTTCACACTCTCATGTGAAGAAACCTGACTATATCTGTGCTAGGGGAGATGGAATATGTAACACATACGTTCCTGCAGGAGAGGAAATTCATTTTAGTTAATGGAGACCTCAAAAATCAGGTGCCAAAGACATTAATCAGCTAAATATCTTTCCATGGTGTTGGTTTTACCCACCAGCCTGTGCTCCTTAATGATTCCATTTAGTGTGTGTAACATTTACCAGCCGGGACAGTATCAGAACTCAGGTTAGAAAACTGCTGCCAATAGAAGGTGCTGGGTCCTGCCATTAAATCAAAGCATTGGTTCCCTTCCTATTACCCTGAGGATGATAAAAGATCCTTTTTTTTTTTTTTGACAGGGAAATATACGTAAAATAAATAAACTGTCAGGACTGACTTTCTTTCACGGCTTGTGTTAATATATGGGAGCAAGATGGAATTAAATGGAAATGTGGCTGAGACACGACACTCTGCTGCTCTGTCAGTCACAGGTAATGTACAGTGTAACATCCCTATGAAAATACCACAGAGCTCCAGATGAATGGGGGATCATTCCAGCATCAGAACCCATGAATTCAAACGGATTATTTTTTTCTCTCTCTCCTGTCCACTGGGTTAAGTAATGCATAATACTGAATGCATCTCTTCCTAGACACCAGTGAATCCACAAAACTCCCTTGAATGAGCAAAAATCTCTTTGCTGTTTTCAGTTTAAAGTATTTCTGACTTCACCTTTCTTTTAATTTTTTTTCTTAATATTTAATTTGTTGAGTTATTTTTTCCTCTTTTTGGGGGAGTGCTAATCCACTGCTTTCTACAAGTCAGCTGATTCTTACCACGGATGCTGTGAGGACTTTGTATCTCAGCATCACTGCTCTGTCAGATCTGCAGCTGATGAACGGATCCAGCAGTTATTAAGTGGGACTGACAGGCACAAGGATCATTCAAGCCTCATTTCCTGAAGAAACCAGGCTAAAAATTGTTCAGTAATTATCCTTAATTGTCCAGGATGAATCTCCACTATTCAGTGAGGAACATTTTATATGATATTTATGTTTTGGTGCTTTTTTACCTACAAAAATAAAGCCATATTTTATCTGCATCTCACAACTTCCCAGCGGTTCCTCAAAAAAAATCTCCTTAGACGGTCATCTTTGGCATTTCTCTATTCAGATTCCTTGAACATGAATACTTAGGGTTCTTTTAAAAGCATCATAATCTTGAACAATAAGAAAATAATTACTGGATAATTCAGATAACTGTCAGCCTATGGCAATACCAGAACAATTTCCTCAGACAGTTGAAAAAAATGAGTAACTGAGCCTTGTAACAACCAAAGTGAGAATGGACTTGAATTCACAAAGCCAGCAGAACTTGGAAATGACATGGAACTGACTTTATCAGTCCTTAAACAAGCTGAAACCATTCATTCAAAAGCCTTGAGTGCCTCATTCTGTTTAACTAGGCCATGAGAAACAAACAAGTTTCTCACATGTCAACAACTCAGATTTACTGGGATGTAAAGCAGCAAGAGCATCTCTGCTTTTAGGGAGTGTGGTCTGAATAAGTCAGGAAATCATGGAATCATAGAATCACAGAGTGGTTTGGGTTGCAAGGGACCTTAAAGACCATCTCATCCCACCCCCTGCCATGGGCAGGGACACCTCCCACTGTCCCAGGCTGCTCCCAGCCCCATCCAGCCTGGCCTGGGACACTGCCAGGGATCCAGGGGCAGCCCCAGCTGCTCTGGGCACCCTGGGCCAGGGCCTGCCCACCCTCCCAGCCAGCAATTCCTTCCCAAATCCCATCCATCCCTGCCCTCTGGCAATGGGAATCCATTCCCTGTGTGCTGTCCCTCCATCCCCTGTCCAAAGTCCCTCTCCTTGGAGCCCCTTTGGATGTGGAAGAGGAAGATGCTCAAATGTCTCCTCAGAGCCTTCTCAGTCCCAGGATGAACAAACTAATATAATATTGAATGTAATCCAAGCAGATTTAGATGCCCAGTTCCCACTGAGAGTCAGTCCTGGTCTTCAGTGACTGCCAGCCATGGATTGCAGCACCAGTTGTGAAATTTCTGTGTATATTTGAACATTTAAATATACTCAAATCACCATTTATGAGGTGGCATTCAGTTGCAGCTAAGCAGTTAACATCAGCTGTGTGTTTCTGTGTATTGCAGGTGTTTTTGGTATTTTACAGAGTTTCAAAAAAAGCAAAACAAAAAGCACACTACCACCAAGAGCAAGGTCTTGGAATTTTATGGTCTAAACGACATGACTTTGTAAATTCTGCTAAAATTTAAAAGATAACAGAATGAAATCTCCCAATCTTGTAATTTCCATTTAAATTGGAGATGGCTACACATCCAATGATGGGGAGGAACAGGAAAGAGACATTGTTTTTCCTGTGGGTGAAAGGGAAGGCGTGATCCCTCAGTGGGAAGCACTGCTGCATGAGTACACCTCAAATCTGTAAAATGGGTTACAACAGTGGTCTTTGGGATAAACTGTGATCTTTCTTCAAATTTAGTCCATCTTTTCACATATACTGACACATAAATATTTCATTCTACAAAGAGATTCACATTACATGGCTTGATTGCACTATAAATAGGACCCTGAGAGTTATTTTCTGGTATTCTGGCAAGTAAATTGAAAGAACTCTAAAGCATTATTTCCTTGGGGAAATGTGAGGGGGGAAAGAAGGGTTAAAGATATTTACTGGTGAATAAAGAGAGATCAGAACAGAGTCTTCCAAAAGGGTGGGGCAGCAGCACTTTGCTGGAGTCAAACAGAAATAGCCATGACTGCAAAGACCATGTGGAAAAGATTTACACGAAAAAATAACATATATATACTTTCAGTTTTGCAAAGGAGAATACATGGCAGGGATATAATGGGGTGAAATAGCAAGGAATTAGAGAGACATTTCTTTTTGTGTGTTCCTGTTTCAGTTGTTCAGTTCATTACAGGACCAGTGTTTCCAGGAGAGGATTCCCAGCTAGGACAAAATTATATTTAATCATGCTCTCTGGATTTCAGCCTAGCTCAAAGGAAGCAAAAGTGCTGAATAGAGAAAATAAATACATATTTTAAGTGTAGTTTTACCATTTCTATATTTCTTTATTTCTAAAAAGATAAGAGTCCAACAAGCAACCTATTATTTTCTTTGAAAGACTTGGCTTATGACATTTTCAAATAACTCAAAATTTTCAACATCTGTCTCTAATTAAGTAGCATTTTTCTACCAGGAACAACGATTACAGTGTCTAAAAGTTCTGTTATGTAGATATGATTCATATCTCCCTCCTAAGAAGCTTGTCTTATGTCCTGAAATTTGAGATTTGTAAATCCTTTAGCTAAACATTTATATCTGCTAGGATTGTGCAGGTGCTTAACTTTGCAGTGTTTTGCTGAGGTTGAGCTGTAAATGCAGAACAGACGTCTAAGTGTTCTGCAAGCCTGGGAACTTTTCTGTCAAGGCTTTTCCAGTTTCAGGTAATGTATTGAGTTCTGTCTCCTGTGCTGTACATTTTACACTAAAAAAAAAATGTCTCATGTGAAAAATTACCTTCCTGCACTGACTGCCAACCGCTTTCCTCAAATGATAAAATAAGCAAAGAAAGATGTTTGATTGAAAACAACAAAAAGTAAAGGAAAATTGTTCATTTAAATTTTAATTTTAGGTAAACATTAAGGTCTGCTGGTCTGAATTTGGTAGTTTTTGTCACTTAATAAAAAGTACCTTTTCCTATGTTTTATGTATATATATGTATACACTTTTTATGTACATATATATATCTATACATAGATATATATATATATAAAATAAACACTTTTTATGTATGTATGTATGTATATATACACTCTTTCAATGTGTGTGTATATGTATGATTTATATATGTAGGCTTTATATATATATATATATATATATATATATATATATATATATATACATGAATGTATTTATTTCCTCTATTTTTTTAGATTGCCACATTGCCACAGAATCACAGAATAAGCTGAATTGGAATTGCACCATAAGAATCACTGAGTCCCACCCCTGGCCCTGCACAGCACCATCCCCAAGAGTCACACCATGTCCCTGAGAGCGTTGCCCAAATGTTTCTGGAACTCCATCAGGATTGGTGCTGTGCCCATTGCCTGGGGAGCTGTTCCAGTGCCCAAACACCCTCTGGGTGAAGAACCTTTCCTGATACCCAACCTAAACCTCCCCTGACACAGCTTCAGGCCGTTCCCTGGGGTCCTGTCCCTGTCACAGAGCAGAGATCAGATCCTGCCCCTCCTCTTCCTCACAGGGAGCTGCAGCTGCCCTGGGGTCTCCCCTCAGCCTCCTCCTCTGCAGCTGCACAGACCCAGTGCCCTCAGCCCCTCCTCACAAGGCTTCCCCCCAGGGCTCTTCACCATCCTTGTTGCCCTCCTTTGGGGGCTCTCTAAAGTTTTAAGATCTTTCTTATATAGAGAAAGGCAGCCAGAACTGCTCACAGTGTTCAGGGTGAGGCAGCCCCAGCCCAGAGCAGAGTGGGACAATCCCCTCCCTTGCCCGGCTGGTGATGCTGGGCCTGATGTCCCCAGGACAGGGATGTCCCTCCTGGCTGCCAGGGCACTGCTGACTCAGGTTCCACTTGCCACTGACCAGGAACCCAGGGCCCTTTCCATGGCTCTGCTTTCCAGAATCCATTCCCCACTCTGTCCATACACCCAGGGATGCCCCAACCCAGGTGCAGAACCCAGCACTAGCCCTTGTTGAACCTCATTTGGGTGGTGATATTCCATCTCTGATTTGTTGAGGTCTCTCTAAAGGGCCTCTCTGTCCTCGACAGTCAACAGCTCCTCCCAGTTTTGTATCATCTGCCAACTTGCCCAGTATCCCTTCCATTCCTGCCTCCAAATCATTAATGACAGTGCTGAAGAGCACAGGGCTAAGGATGGAGCCTGTGGAATCCCACTAGTGACAGATCCCATCATTAATCCCACCAGATTAATGCCATCCCTTCCGCTTCCAACCTTTTCTGTAATTCCATGACTCTGTATTTCTGTGATTCTGTGATATAATGCATTGTGGAAGACAGTATCAACAGCATACCATGTATTCTGTTTATTTCTGCATACAGTTTTCTGAGATGAATTTATCTGGAGATTAAGATGAACTCTTTCCTGACAATTCAGTGCTGCTTGCCAGAAATTAGATGGTAAAATGATACATGACAGTCCCATGTCCTTCCCTCACCTAAGACAGTGCATAATCACAGTATACAACCTTGGAAAGGACACTGTTGTGCTTTAAATGCATATCTGTACTATTTTAATTAAAAAGAAAGTCAAGTAAGTTATTAGAGTGGTTCAATACAATGGTTCAGTACAGTGCACTGAAAGGATTAAAAACAAAAAGGTAACAGGCTATTATCTTATTGAAATATACAAAGTCACTGTTAATATAACCAAGAGTCCTCTATTTAACTCTTAGAGCTGAGTGGGCTTTGTGCACCATTTTTTATTCTGTTTTAGCACATGACAAAAATTACAGCATGGATCTCCAAGTCTGTTAAAATTTTTCAAGTATTTCTGCTCTCCTTTTGGAGCAGACAGGTTTGATGGAGAGATGGGGAAGAAGTTATGTCCCTTCACACCTGCATAACCACCAATACCATATCAACTCATAGGCCTTAGCAGAGGTTCACTGATAAGAAACTACTCTTTCCTTAATTGTGTCTTATATCCTGATGATTTTCCCTGAACACTCGGTGGAAATGTAAAAACAAAGCTCTCACTGTTTCTCAATGAGATGTCTGCTTTTAAGGTATATTAGGAAAGAATGCCTCTAGCAGAATATTAAAATCAGAGACAAGTAATAATATTTAACATTGCTGAACAAGAATTGCCATGCTCAACCTCCATATGTCTCAATATGATCAAGTGTTTTTTTTTTCTCCATCAAAAACATTTGTTATCAGTGTGACATTACCTTGCACAATAAAAATTTGTATCTGGCTTTTTTTGGCCTAAGATAATGTTAGTTCCCATTCATTGATTTATAGATGATTTAATCACTTTGGTTTGTCTACAAACAGATGAGCCCTTGACTTGGGTGTGTGAAAATGTTGGGTGCACAAAAACGTTTTTGCAGTAATGAAATCGATTAAAGTCTGACTAATTTCAGATAACTTCTATGGGGTGTATTAATATGTTAATACTAAGGAAAAGATGTATCAAAATATTGTGATGTAAGGAGATTGAATCGTAGTCTGTGAACCTGTAAAAATTTGGGATCTCAGCTGACAGAATTTCCTGTCCCTGGAGACTGAAGGAATGAGTTAGTGAGTCAGTTTGAATTTGAGGTGGGGTTTTTCTGGTCAAATATTTAAACACTATCAAAATAACATTTTTGGACACTGACAGAAAGGAAATATTTGAAATTTCACTAACTTATATTTTTGTGTTGAAATTTGACTACTTCTGTAGTTTAAAATAGTATAAGAGAAAGTAAAATTTTTAGACTGTTAAAGCAAAATTCCTCATTTGGGTTGTACTGATGTATTTTTCACTTCAATTTGCAGATGTATTTGAGGTTTTGAGTTTTAATCCCTCACTGGAATGAAAATGGTGAAGAATATAGCATTCATGCAGTTTGTCACCACCTCTCTGCATGACACATTACTGAAGATTAATTCACCTGAAATATTTTTGTTTTGTACAAAACAAAGCTGGTTTTGGGGTTTTTTTATTATTTTCATGGAAGGTTTTCTCTTGAATGAGTTTTTTTTCCCCTCTGGTGTACATTATTTTGCTGCCTTCTCCCTCAAGTCTGATGGATAACAAACACATTCTCCTCCAGGACCTTCAGGAAGGCATGCACTCTGGGTGAACTCCAGTAAAGGATGAGTTAAGGTGAAGAAGAATTATTTAATTTGTGGTGTTTTCCAGTTTTATGACCTTGCTGTAACTTTAGGCCTGTCTTTGTCCATGCAATTATTTTCCAAACATATTAGAGAATGGGAGAGAAAAATACACCCCTAGGCATTGTTTTATAATCTAAACAATGACATTATAATACTTAATATGGAGAGTTGCAAAGGAATAAATCCCCTCCATAGAATGCTAATACTGAAGAGGAAAGACTTAGAAACATTTCAGAACTGACCACACCCGATGCAGATTCAGAAATGAGTTTTATGTCTGTAGCCACTGGTAAAAAAGAAATCTCTTCTAAACTTTTTTGACATATTTAACCTCAAACTTTGAAAGTTATCCTTTTGGTTTGAATCAAACTGATCACTTAGGTGAAACTAAGAGACATTGAGGCAACTATCAATCATGAAAATTATCCTCTCCATTAGAAGAATAAGGCAAAAAGGTAGAAACCTGGACTATAAAAGTATTTGATGACATTTTAGGCTCAGTTACTTCCCTGCACTTACTTAAGTGTGACCGTTTCAATGTGACCACGCTCTAATGTGATTATTGCCATTCTCATGGGTCTGGTGTGCTTGCAAGGAGCCAAAGGGTCTTCAGTGCTCCTCTCTTTTGGCCCCTACCGACTGCTGACCCACATCAAAGGCTTGAGCGCGGCTGCCAAAGGCTCCAGACGTGATAAAGTGTATGTGGAAAATATGCAAATCATCATCAGGGAGAAATTTCCATTTCTGTGCCAGTAGTTTGCAGCTTAATCCTTTCGTCTTGAAGATTTCATTTCCTTGGAAGAAGGGGGGCTGGAAAGGGAAGGATAATCACTCTCTAGTTCCATTTCTGTTGTTGCAGAGCCCTGATACTGAGATCCCATTTCTCAAGCTTTTTTGACTTTGATGAAAGCCTGTGACTTGCTGAACTTGCTCTCACTTTAAGTATAGCTATAGAATTATGGATTTCCTGACAAAATGATTAATATTTCTGTGTCTTGCTTTCTCTTTACGTATGTGTGGGAACCCAATAAACTCACTTATAAAGTGTTTTTTATGCAACTTCTATCTAAAAACACCAAACATTTTTTTGTCTCATAAACTTTCAGAAGAAATGGCTCAGATGATCTCTGTCTTACTCCAATAGACACAAAAAGTAATAAAAGTCAATCTAATTAGTATTTCTTGCAGTATTTGATGACAACAGTTCATCTTGAACAGGAAAGAAAAAAATGCTTTATGGCCTTCATGCATTTATTATATTCTTTATCATAATTTGAAAATCTATTGCAACCAATACTTTATGTTCTGGATACAAAAAAACCTTTAGCTGGAGAGAAAATTGTGCTGTAGCTGGAGAACGGTTCAGTCATTTTAATGACTTAGAAACTGGGGCCAAACTTTTACAGTCACAGGGAAAGCTATGGTAAAGCCAAGAAATGTATCTCTTGGTGAAATTGTATGAACCAGACGTTTAAGGAATATACCACAATTTTACAATTTTCCACGGGTCAGCTGCACTGTGGTTATTATTGTGGTGTTCACTTCTAGTCCACACTCAATAAAATGTAATGAAAATTAGCTTAATGACCTTAATTACTGATAAAGACAAAATAGAGGATCTCACATATATTGGTTTGATGTTTGACCTCTCAGTCTGGGGAAAAGAGCTGAGTCTGCTCCTCCTTTCTTCTACCAGGCACCCCCAAAAGGTGAGCTCCTAACTCTGGTATTGTCATCACCTCTCAAAGCAGGGAAAGAATATGCTGAGAGCTGCTGACCCACGTGCAAAATAAAATCTAAACAGATATTCCAATAGTGAAGTGTCAAGGGTTTTCAGTAGTCATTCTGGGTCAGTGTTCATTTTTCCCAGGCATGGACATGCTGGCCTTCAGGACTTCCCCTTCCCTCCCCTTACACACACACGAGAAAACAACAGATTTATGATGATTTCATTGAATTGAATAACATCATAAAAAATAGATGCATGAATTCCAGAGGAGGGAATATTGATAAAAATTAATTGTACAGAGGCAATGTTTTTACCTCCAAGACCTCTTCCTTTGCTCAAAGATCCAAATTTCAGTTCTTGAGGCAGCAAGGGTAATAATACGCTCCGTCCATCTGTTTCTCACAGGCAGGAAAACAAGGACAGTGAAGAAGAGGAGTTGTACCGTGTTAAGGAAAACAGACTATTCCAGGCTTTTCCTGAGGAAGTGATTTCCCAGTATTTCTGTCTCTCTAGCACCCAGAGATCATTTGCCATGCCATGTCAGATCGTCACATTCAGCATGATCAGGTTGTCTTCCCCCTCCACTGTGTGACATCCTTGTCGGGAGACCAAACCACAGCAAATGCTCTGACCTACACTGCCTGATCTCTTCCTCATTGCCTTTTATCTGCTGGAGTGTCTTCTGCTTATTTATTCATTTATTTCTCTCCTGAGACCCTTCAGAGATTTGTGGTTGATGACGATTTGTTTGATGCAAAAAACCTTTGCAGCAGGGTCCTGGAGTAAATTTTATGTCACCAAGAGAAGGAAAGAATAGAATGAAGTCAGTGATAAAAGAAGCCAAAGGCTTCTTTATAAAAGTTCCATTTTTCTGTTCTATGGCTATAGATTGTCAACAGAAACAAAAAAAACCCCAGCATTAAACTAATGAAGAAAAAAAAAGCATTTTGAAGAAGAGTTAAAAAATAAAACATGTCCCTAACAATAGTTTTTATAATTTAAACATAAAAGTTAACTATACTGAAGATTTATTTGAGGTTTTTGGCCTTTTAAATAACATTAGGAATGACTGGATTGAACACTACCTCAGAACTAGACAAAATCCATAATGACTTTATTAATATAAGACAAAATAACCTCTGTGGCCCAACTCTAAAATATTGCCCTCACAAGCAATGGCACAACTTTATTGTATGTTTATTTTCTGTTCTGGGTGTTAGCAGGCAGTTGTATACTTGCAAACAACAGAAAGCAGCTGGGTAGGAGGAACAAACTTAAATCAATCCTGGTGCTACTCCCTGTGGCTCCAATTACAGAACAGGGAACTTCTCAAGATGTGTAGAGTTAGGTTCTCTTCAGATCAAAGACACTGAAAGTTCATAAAATCATAGAATTGTTTGGGTTGAAAGGACTATTAAAGATATTCTCATTCCAAGCCCCTGCCATGGGACACCTTCCATTAGACAAGATTGCTCAAAGAACCATCAATCCTGGCCTTGGAGGGCTGTTTTTTATCTTCCTCAGTATCAGACTCACCCACTGTGAGTGGGATAAGTGTGAATTTCTCCTGTAAAAGCAAGATACTTCCTGGATGGTTTCTTACTGAAGACCTTTCAAGAAGTTTAAGGTCACAAAAGAATTCTTCTCTTTTAATGTCCTGCTCATCATGTCTCATGGGAGAGCGCATTTCGTTAATTTGAACTCCCTATTGTTTTGTCTTGGGTTTGGTGGGAACAGAGTAACTGGAGGTTTGAATGGCACAATCTTACTCCTCACACAATATGTTAAAAGGTTGAGTTTATATCAGTTCAAATACTTTAACTTGCTTCACAATATGTGCCTTGTTGCGGGGGGGAGCTAAGCCATTCTCAACAAAATTTTCAGCTATAGGCATTGCAAAGCCTCTACAATTCAATATTGAGATTTGGACCAGGCTTCTGTCAAAGACTTCCTTCAGCTCATTTATGAGCAACTTAGGAATTTGATCTGCCAGTCTTATGGCTTAAGTATGGAGATGTGATGTGACCAAATTCTCACTCTCACATAATTAACAAAAGTCCCTGCCAGAAAGTGAGGATTGCAGTCTGAAATTAAATGTCTTAAGATACTTTGATTTCTGAACTGCTACATGGCTTGCCTTATTCCAGTAGTTGTGTCAAGCAGTTCTTGTCTTTCCCAGATGTCCAAGTATGAGTACATTTCAAACAACTTGGAATGCAATGATCTCTTCCCTGTCCTGCTTCTGTTTATATTCTGCAAGAATTTTCACTTAAGGTGGCTCTTTTCTTTCCCTGCTCTGTTTTTGCCCAAGTATCAGGGATGCTGACCTGATGTGATGTCCCTGGCCATATTTAACCAGGGCAGTGGTTTTGTAAGGCTGGTTTTTGTCCTGTTTGACACTCCCAAGATAGATCACGGTGTTGTAATTTGACTGCATCTGCAGTGGTGCTATGTATCCTTTATTCATATATCACAATGCTTCCAGCATTTCTGAGAGCTCACTTGGCCTTCTCCTGTGTGACTGTCAGCTCTAACAGAAGAGTGCATTGACAGCTGGATGTATTTCTTGGTAGATAATAATAATATCTTTCACATATAAGCCAGCTTGGCAGAGGATTTCCATATCTTTTCATGTTTTCTTTAGTTTCCCCCAGATGAGAATCTCATATGCTAGTTTATTTTCATATTTCCAATGTGTAAAGTTGTCTAGATGAGGAAGTAACTTTATACATCTTATTTCATTACAGACACTGCAGACTCAGTAGCATACATTGAATTCATGCTGAATTCATGGCTTTTAGCCATGTTGTGGAATTACAGAATGGTTTGGGTTGGGAAGGACTTTAAAGCTCAACCAATTCCACCCTCTGACATAAGCAGGAACACTTTCCAGTAGAGTGGTTGCTCAGGGTCCCATCCAGCCTGCCCTTGAACACTTCCAGGGAAGTGTTTTCATTCCAAATGAGTCCCCTGATATGTTTTGAGACATCATTTAGGTGAATCAAGTAACTCTTTTATGGAACACATTTATTATTATTTATGTTGACATAACAAGGATTCAAAGACAGTGAATGAGTTCAAAAGACGCTCACTTTAAAATTCCTAAAACTAATAATAAGCTAAAAACCTTCCTGAGAAGGTATTTGCTATAACAATTCTATTCTTGGGGGTGTCTGAAGTGCTCAATCCCTCATTCCTCAGCCAGTCCCAATCTTGTCTCAATTTTGTTTGTATTAAATTTCAAATGTATTCAGAGAGTCGCTGCTGGGAACAGATGGGGTTGTGATTGTGACCTGCCACAGCTTCTGTCACGCTGCCTCTGTGGGTTATGCACGGATGTAGGTGGATTTACATACATACATAAATGCTGAGCTAGAGACAGTGATGAGTGACTCAAAGAGGCTCCCAGACAGGGCTCTGACTGCCTGTTTTCCCGTGGAAACAAGCAGGAACCAACCTGTTGTGGGAGATTCACAGAGGTGTGGCAATGTTTCCCTGGTAAAGGGAAGGAGGGAAAAGTCATTAAAGTCATGGTCAAAGACTTTGGGGAGGACAAACCTGCAACGCTGGCTGCAGCCTTGCAGCACTCCCACCACAAATGCAAATATGCCTTTTCCTCTTGGACCCTCCAGCACTGCTTTTTAGAGGAATGATATCCCATTATTTCCCCCAGACAAAAGAAGATAAAGAGAATAAGAACTAAAACATACCCTGAAGGAGAGCTTTAGAATATGAAAAATAGAAGTGGATCCTGAACACGCAGAGCCAAGACCAGTCCCAAACAAGTCAGGACACAGAAGATGAAAACAAAAGCCTCAACCCGTGGCTGCTTAAATCTGCAAATAAGGTGCACAAGAATGAGCTGTAAAAGGAGATAAGAAGGAAAAATACAAGTAGGTGTACAGGACTGTCAAATTCAATACTACATTCTGAAATAAGAAGTCAGAGAATGGTGACACCAAAGCTGTTTTGAATAAGGACAAGGCTATAGATTTGCTGCACTATTATGAAAAAGTGAAAATCTGTGAACTGATTCCCATCTTAAATAATCAGTTATAGTGAGAATTATTGGAACCTTGGGCTCTTCGTGCAAGTGGGACTTGTACAAGATGGAACATTTAAGCCTTGCAACAGGACACCTTTCTGATCCACTGATGTGTGAGTCATAACCACTGTACAAGAGATAATGAGGAATAAAGAAAATGTGTTAGGTGTCTATATCTGAGGCTTTGGAAAATAAAATTTGCATTCATGCTGTCTAATTTGTTCTTTTAGAAAGAAATTGTGATATGTGGTCACTGAAGAAGAGAGGCAAGAACAAAATAATTAGGCAAGAACAAAATAATTAAGACAGCTCAAAAATCAGCAAAAGGGTAAAATGCTTGCTCCGGATTGAAAAAAAATCAAGCAAAATGATAAAAAAAAAGACACGGCATAATTATCTCCTCTTTTACCTATTAAAGGGAACAAAACTAATGTTTTATATGTGAAAATTTCTAGATTTGCTGTAAGACCTATTTTCCACAAGAGAACTAAAATTAGAAAATTTGAAAATTGAAATATTTCTTCAGGATGGTTCTGATGTTTCCTTCTCTCTGTAAAGGTAAATTTTTGAAGACTAATTCCACAAAATGAAAAAAGGAAATTGTGATTTGATTTTTGTCTCAACAATGTTTTGGGAAACTCCCTTTCTCTCTAAAATAATTAACACTAAGAATTTTGATCTCGCAGAAAAACCAAAACCCAAGGATCCCTTTTCTCAAACAGTTTTACCGACCAGTAATTTTGTCCTTCTGTTTTTCCAGTGCTGTAATATGACAAGAAATGCAGCAGGATTTATATTTATAATTATTATGTCCTACTGCTTGGGAAGGAACGGTTCAACTCCCCCAGTTCATAATGTTCCCTGCTTGTGACATGTCCTGTCCCTTGCCTTCTCTACAGCAGTTTTGAATAGGTTATTTTTAGTCTTATTATATTTTGTCTTGCTGCCTGTGCTTTCAAGCTTCCCTCTGACTTTAATTAAAGTGTCCTTAGGCTTGTGCATGTAAAAAGCTAACAAGTTCACCCAGTCAAGATCTCTCCTAATTATAATGCAAAGTAGGAGTTCAAGTGAGGAGAACATCAAACAGTTTTTATGTGACATATGAGAGCTTGACACTGTATTTTGACAGGCCTGTTGCAGAATACACGATGCCACTGAAATACATTTTAAAAGTAATATCCCAGCTTACACATCATCCACAAAACAAGCCCATGGTGCAGAGAGCGAGCTGTACAACATGCTGCACAGAGCAAAAGACAGTGTTTGGCGTGTTATTGATGTGTTATATAAACAGTGCTGAGATCCAAAATGCAACGACTTCTGGGTTTGCTTCTTACGTGTGGTGGCACTCACAGACGTACCAAATCCATGAGGCAGTTCTTCAAAAGTTGATGCCTACAATGAAGCTGCTTGATGAGAAATGTGCATGTCCAGGTGCACTGGACCTGCCCCATCACGCAACAAACACAATCCTGCCACAGCATGAGATAAGCTGTGCGGCCTTTCTAGGAAGGAATATGGGAAAACCACATTTTTGGTAGGTGTGGCACAGACAGAAAGCACAATACAACCTGGTTAGTCTAGGAATCTGTGCACAAAAAGCAGATTAATTTCACCACAATCACCATTATAAAATCATAAAGACATTAAGGTTTAAAAAGACCTTTGAGATCAAGTTCACCCACCCAGCATCCAGCTTGATCACTACCAACCCACATCTTCAAGTGCCACATCAACACAGCTTTTCCATCCCTGCAGGGAATGGGCTCTACAACACTGCCCTGTGCGGATTGCGCAAGCGCTTGACAACCTTTACCATGAAAAAATTTGCCCCAATATCTGCTCTAAACTTCCCCATGCCCAGCCTGGGGCTGTTCCCTCTGCTCCTGTCCCTGTTCCCTGGAGCACAGCCCGACCCCCGGCTGTCCCCTCCTGTCAGGAGCTGTGCAGAGCCACAAGGGCCCCCTGAGCCTCCTTTGCTCCAGGCTCAGCCTCTTCCCAGCTCCCTCAGCCTCTCCTGGGGCTCCAGCCCCTTCCCAGCTCTGTTCCCTGCCCTGGACATGCTCCAGCCCCTCAGTGTCTCTCTTGTGCTGAGGGCCCAGAGCTGTCCCCAGCACTGGAGGTGCCTCAGCAGTGCCGGCACAGGGACAGGCCCTGCCCTGGGGCTGTGTCACAGCCTGGCTGGGACAGCCCAGGGGCCATTGTCCTTCTTGGTCACATGAGTTCCCTTCAGTCCATGACCACAATAATTATTATCACAATAACCTGTAGGTTTTACTCTGCTTAGAGGCTCAGAGCCTGTGAACTGAGCATATTGACTTCATTTTAGGCTGCACTTCATTCACTCTGAGATGGATTAGGCTGAGACTAATCATGCCAAGCTGTTTAATTTTTCCCACTGGTTGGAAGAGGAGTCAGAGGTGACTAGGTGATATATCAATGTTGCAGACAATAAAACATAGAATTATAGAACAGTTTGGGTTGGAAGCAACCTCAGAGATCATTTCATAATTACAACATGTAAACTAGTTGTGGAAGAAGACAAGCTGAGAATGAGAGAAAGGAAGAAGGGAAAATGAATATATTTAGTGTGTATTATCAGAGCCAAAGCAGACATGATTTTACTGAGAGCTTTCCTCTTTCCATGGAACGCTTGCTGCTGTTGCTAAAATCTGAATTTTCTTGGAAAAATTATACGTTTTGGTTGAGGTCTTGAGATATTGCAAATAAGACTGAGAAACAAACTGAGACGTGTGAAGGAAACTTCAGTCAGAAGCATGAGGGGTTCATTTCCTGACACGAGCTTTAGTCATAGCTCAGCACCATCAGCAGAGCCGTGATCACCCTGCAATCAGGGCAGACACAACGGGGAGCAGGGTGAGTCAAACCCTGTGGAGGTGTGGATGACTGTGAAGGACCCCAGCACGACAAGCACCTTTCCTCTCACCATTCATGGTGCCACTCAGCACCCAGCAGTGACTCCTGCAGCTCCAGGATCAGTATCCCGAGTGAGAAGGGAAAAATGCAAGGGAAAGGATGAGCAACAATGCACAGAGTAACAGGCAAGGGAAAGAATGAGCTCTACAGGGTGAAAAATAATGAGTAGTTTGTTTTATTAGTAGCATGGAGGCAGCCACACGTCCTTTTGGTCAGGGGTGACATTTCTGTGAGATTCTCAAAGCATCTTATCTGAAATTCCTGCATGCCACTGTCAATACAAGAGCAATATTAACAGGAAAATTATTTCACCCACTATATTGAAATTAAATATTTAAAGCAGCTTAATTTCAGAGCATCTGAACTGCCAAGTAGTCACTTGTCTGAGAAAAATTTAGGCCTGAACAGCAGAAGTGCTATGTACTGCCTCACAACTCAGGCCAAAAGGAGGCAATAACCACCAAATTTTGCTTTCTGCTCAACCCTGCCTGAGAAAAGCAACGATCTCCTCTAAGCTAATGGAAACACAAAATATGCTCGGAGGCAAAATAATGTGCAGAGGCCGGAAACATAGTGTCTCATGTCTTAGAACATCTTAGGCATCCATTTATTAGGGCTGCATTTACCTAAATGTATTTCAGCGTGGATTGTCTTGTAAGGAGGGGATGTCAACAGCGCTGCAGTGATTGTAACAGCCACAGGGCCTCCCTGAATGGCACAGCACAACATACTGTACTTAATGTTGACACTGTTCAGTGAAACAATTATTACAATCAATTTGACTTCTAATGTGACTTCTCTTGTAAATCTCTGGGTCATTAACCTTAACAACATCAATGTACTGTCAGTATCCAATTCCACCAAATTAGTGTCCGAGGTAATAGGAGAAGGAATGTATTAATGTGTTATCGGTGACTAATAAAGACAGCAATCCTCTAATGTGCTATGAAGAACAGCTGAAGCATGCAAGGGAAGAGGAAATACACAAAGTCAGGGCAGCAGACACCTTCGGTGGTGCATGTCAGGTCATCAGATTAGGTGGTAAACAGATTGACCTCTTTGCCATTGAATCAGGAGGAGCAGGGATGGGGATGGTCCATGGTACAAGGTCTGAGGCCAATTTTATGAGGTGCAACGAGGCCAAATGCTGGATTCTGATGGGCCACACCATTCTCTGCAGTTCCGGGCTGGGCAGAGGGGCTGGAAAGGCCCTTTGGGAAAGGCCCTGGGGGTGCTGGTGCCAGGGGCTGGACATGGGCCCAGGGTGCCCAGGGGGGCAGGAGGCCAGCGGGCCCTGGGCTGTCCCAGCCAGGCTGTGACACAGCCCCAGGGCAGGGCCTGTCCCTGTGCCGGCACTGCTGAGGCACCTCCAGTGCTGGGGACAGCTCTGGGCCCTCAGCACAAGAGAGACACTGAGGGGCTGGAGCGTGTCCAGGGCAGGGAACGGAGCTGGGAAGGGGCTGGAGCCCCAGGAGAGGCTGAGGGAGCTGGGAAGGGGCTGAGCCTGGAGCAAAGGAGGCTCAGGGGGGCCCTTGTGGCTCTGCACAGCTCCTGACAGGAGGGGACAGCCGGGGGAGAGTCTGCAGCCAGGGGGACTCTACCCAGGCAAGAGGTGAAAAGACAAGAAGATATGGCTTCAAGCAGCAACAGGAGGAGTTTAGATGATTTATCATTATTATTATTATTATTATTATTATTATTATTATTATTATTATTGGAAAATGTTGTCAAGCATTGCAAGGGCCTGTCCATGGCAGTGGTGTAGTCCCCATCCCTGAGGGGATTAAAAAGATGTGTGGATGTGGCACTTGGGGACATGGATTAGTGGTGGTCTTGACAGTGCTAGGGGGACAGTTGGATTTGATGATCTTAGAGGGCTTATCCAAACTTTTTTTTTTTCCCCCTGTGATTCTGCATTTCTATATGACAAATGAACTGTGCATATCATTTTGGAGTGGTTAAAATAGCTTTTCTTCACAGTTTTATTTCGTGTTCCAGTAGATGAGAAGCTGCACCATATGAAATGATCTGGTTGTACTAGAATGAAAGGGATAACTCCTAACTGTGAAAGTATTAGACTTTTTGGCCTCCATCATGAACCATAAGGTAGCTTGCACTTCAGAGAACTGAAGTTACGCTGGGCTGATAAAAATAGACTTCCCATCAGTGCCATCCGATTTCTCTTCCAGCTGGCAGGCTCTAAGTGACCTGTCCCAGTATTGTTTGAGACTGCTCCTTACTGAGACAAGAGGTGTCACAGCCCATCACATCCAGCACTACCAAAGGAGCGCTCACAACCCAGCAGGAAAAGGAACACCGAGGCTCTGGCAGGAGCTGGGAATCCACTGACAGGGAGGAACTCCTCCTTTGAGGGTGGCTCCTGCCAGCTTGCATTAGCAGAGAGTGGTGGCTGAACGTGGCATGACACCGGCACGATTTGGGTCCTCTCTAATGCCCTGAAACATCAGCTTTTACCTGTAATTAATGATGGCCAATACATTCCTCTTCCAGGCTGTGCTCAGAGGGTTGATATGCACAATGCTTCAACTGACATCACTCAATAATAATAAAGAAAACCTAAACAAATATTGCATCCATTCTATATTCCCAAGGTTCTTACAGGCTATAAACCAAAAATACGAATTCAACACCAAAACAGAAATCCTTTCAAAGCAGACATTCAAGGCAGGAGAAAGAGGCATGAAGAACTAATAACAAGTTTAATTAGGAAGGCAATATTTCCCGAACAAAGTAAATTAGGCACTTCATTTGGGGATTGGCAGGATCATCAGGTTAATACCTTTTCCTATTAAAAAAAATGCTACAGGATTTTAAATTGTGTTCTATAATTAGGATTCTTGTCTTCAGGCTGAAAAACATCATTCTGTCTTCTGGTAGGGCACTGCCCCTGATGCTTAATCTCTATTCTGGAAATCCATACACAAAGGTAAAGAAAAATCAATAGTAATAATAAAATGATTCTTATATTTTGGTAAAGCTGATACTAAATGTATAAAAATACAAACAAATGTCTAAACCAAGTTTTATATTTCTAAGAACTTTTGTCCTGCACTGTTGGTCAAACCCCAAGGTTATTTATTTGCTAAAAATTCCAATTTTCTTCTACCATGGAAACTTGATGAAACGTGTAATTGAAAACTCATAACGAGTGAAATTTTAACCACCTCTATGCTCAAAAAAGAAAAAAAAAGGGAAAGACAAAAAAAGCCTCTGCTGTGACAGCCTGATGCCAAAATAAGTGATGAAATGCATGTGAGGCTTTTTGCTTGCAGTAAAGCTTACAATTAGTCTCATCAAATGTGATTAGTTTAATCTGACCAGTCATCTAAGAGATAGGTGACTACACTGAGATATGTAAATAATCATCTTCTATAACCAATAGCTTTAGATAAATCCCCTGAGGTGCACAGAGGGGCAGAAGGGGTTGCAGTTATCTGAGGTGGGTAAAGCTTGGGGAAAAGGACTACATATCTCTCTATATTCACTGAGGAGGAAAGAACTGAGATACCTACTTCAAAACTGATTAAATCTTTAACTTTAGTATGACTAAATCCAGCTGTGAGAAAAGTCATGCTTCTGGTTAATTACCTAGTGAGGTGGGCCAGTAGCATGCCATGGAGTGCCTTGGTGACAGTCACAGAAAATATGTGTTCAAAATTTAAAATAATACAGAAAGGGCAGTAAATGATGGTGCACACTTTTTTGTTTCATTGTGCTGCCATGGGTTATAACTTTGATTTTCTCCCTCTCCTGGATGCTGAAGTAGCATGGAGTTTACCTGAGCTTCATCTTTCCTTCCTTTTGTTTTTAATTCTACAAGAACACAGAGTTTGACACATGTTGTTTTGCCTTGGGCTCTGTCTGGGAGAGAAATGGAGGCAAACAGCTTTGCTATCAGCAGTGTGTAGGGTAGGAACTGGGCTTATTTGGGAGGATCTAATGATGCAGAAAGTTGTCTGTTTTTCCAGGCCATGCTCATGGAATGGACTAGTGTTAGCAGGTAAGAGTGACTACTGCACATTTGGGAACCTGTTACTGTGTGAGACCCAAAAGTGGGGGGACAGGGAGGATGATACTCAGTTTTAAATTGCATGAAGAAAAAGTGAATTTTCAGCATGTGTACAGACTATCATTTTGACTTGTGTTTCTGTCACTTAGAGAAAACAATTCTGTTTTGTTTCATGGAAACTTATGTATGGATTAATTGGTATGCCAAATGTTGTAAGTAATACCCAGTATGTGATAGCAGTTTCCTTTAATATACTAATTTATGATAATAACAGTTTATTGGGTGGCATTGCTTCTTGAGATTCAGCCTCTTTGCACCACTCATCTGCAAAAAGACCTGAAATCATTAGAAACGACCAAATAACACAAACCAGCAGGTTCATGTATGCTAATCTGGCATGGCATACACCAACACTGCTGCTGAAAGATCTCCCATCATTTATCCCTACCCCACTATGCAACCCAGCCAACCCAGGCTCTGAACTGATTTAATTTTAATCACCTCCCTGAACCTGCCGGGGGTGCGTTTGCACAATGCTTATGTTGGCAGGTGGAAGGAGGTGCCACAGGGACACGGGAGGGTGAGGACCACTCCCAAATTCCTGCGGTGGCCCCTGCACCAACAGTGGGCACTGCACTCCCACTGCTGCTACGGGGGTTGTGCCTGGAGAAGCAGGCACAGAAATGCAAGGGAGCATTTCTCCGACAACCCTGAATGTTTGCCAAGCTGCAATTTGCTGTCTGCTCAGGAGAGAAGTGGACTCTACCAGCACTGAATCTTGAAGGCCAAGAAGGGCTGCTCCACTGAAATAAATCTGTTAGTTAAACACAAATTAGTGGGCTCCATGCAGCAGCAACTGAATACATTTTTTATTGCCTGCGTTATGCCAGAGGTCAGACTCAATGAGATAATCCTCTTTTATAGCCTTAAAGTGTATAAAACCAGATAAAATTAATCCAGAGGACACTCTTGCGCCTGTTGATGCCTAGCAAGATATCTACTCCATCTGACTTTTGGTATTTGGGGTCATTTTAATTCACAGGCTTTTATTTTTCTTCCATTATTGGATTTTCTGTCCTTGCAGCTCTCAGCCTTTATGGCTCATAGGCAGAAGTAATGAGTGAGTAATGTGAGCAGCATCTTTCTTTGCTTTCCCTGCCAACCTGGACCGCAGCCACAGCCTCCTTAGTTTTAAGGGGTTTTAATTTTCTACGTCCATGAGGAAAGTCAGAACATTTCCTGGGCAGAATACAAACTACAACACACAGGTCAGGGGCCATTACTCTAATACACAGTTTCTCTGGAAGAAGGATCCCACATAGGTATTGGGCCCAGCTTTCCTGTTTAAGATTAATACAAAAGCAAGACTTTTCATCTCCATCATGGTCAAAATTTTGTTTAGTGATAAAATGTATTTTTTGTTAATGTGGACTGAACATGATATTTTGTTGTATACTTGCACTTCATCACAGCAGCCTATGAATAGTAAAGCTTCTTGACAGGTATTAGTTATTTTTCCTTTCAGCTCTCAGCAGACATGAAAAAGTGCTACTTTTGTTGGTTTGTTGTTTTTGTTGGGTTTTTTTTACAGAAATCAAGGAATAAGTGTCTTGCCTCATAATACACTTTGAGTCAGTAACAGAGTTGGGAACCAAACATACGTGAACTTGACTCCCTGTCTGGATCTGTAATCAAAGCACCAACTGTCAGTAAATTAAAACATTAATACAATAAATGTATGTGAAAAACATACAAGTCTTTGGGTAGATGAAGCAAAATCTTTCTGGAAATTTCCGCAATACATTTAAAAAAAAAAAAATTAATTTTAGGTCTTTCCACTAGAAATGCATGACCCATTTCCCAAGGACAAAAAGAAACTTGGACAGTCAAAGAATACCAGCTTGTGGAAATAAATGAGAGGGGAGTCTTGGCTCTCAATTACACAGATCCTTTGTCACAGCTCAAGTGTGTTCTTTTGGCCTGAGAATTAGATGGTTTTCTTAGTAAGTCAGGCACTGGCAGAGTTTTTTATCTTCATCATTTTAATGGAGCATGTCCATTATTCGATGAGTTAATTTCAGAAAGAGGGCCAAGTTTGGAAGGATTAAGTGCCAGCTAAAGAAACAAACCTATATTGCTTGGGGAGGGATTGGGGGGAGGAAATTGATGCAGCTTTCTATGTGTGTGCTCATTTCCAAGTGCCTTCATGAGACGTGACGTGACAAAGGCTGTCAAGTGTTTAGCACAATAAATGGAACCACATTTTAAACACAATAAAAACCTAATGAAATCAGCCCCTTTTAAAGCCACCCACCTTTAGCACAGCACATTAGAGACTTTGTAATAGAAAAGCAAAAGGAAAGAATGAAAGGCATTGATTATATATGTATATATATATATATGTGTGTGTGTGTGTGTGTGTGTGTGTATAAAATCCCAACCATATATACATGCATGCAAATACAGGACCATTAGTGAAAATAAACAAAAGAAAAAAACAAAACAACCCAGCAGATTTAAAGTTATTGCTTAAAAGACAGTAGTAGAAGAAGATATGTGCCCAAGGGAGGAAATCTCCAGTGTGTGCAGCTAAAGATCAAGAAAAGAAACAGGCAACACCTGATGGTGAGCTCTACCCCTAAAGAAATGTGGAGGATAGGACTGGTCTTCATCTCCTTGGGAACCAAAGCCCATATTAAATGGTTATGGTTATGACATTTTTGTCTGCAACAAGGAGGAAGATTCTCCCCCTGGCCACTTGTTGGGCTGGTCCAGTGTATCTTAGTAAAGGAAATGGCTGTGGATCAGAGAAAAATAACTTTTTTCTCTATCTTTGAGGATGATTCAGCGATGCCGTCTGCTTTGAGAGTGCACAAATACCTTATCTTCCCAAAGAGCCCAGTGTACACATGGGATAAGAGGTGAGGGTCACAGGAGAAGAACAGCAGGGGAAGGGAGCAGATTAATTTCTGTGGTGACCGCCAGCAGGACTGGGGCAGTGGGCAGAAACTGTAACACAAGAAAATCTTCACTCTAAGGGCCCCAAGCATGGGAACAGGCTGCCCAGAGAAGTTGTGGCAGCTTGTGGCCATACTCAAACCCTATCTGGACATGATCCTGTGCAACCTGCTTGAGATGAGGCTGCTTTGCACAGGGACTGAACGATATCCAGAGGCCACTTCCAGCAGCAGCCATTCTGTGATCTGTATCCTTGGAGAGGACTTTTCTGAACAGCAGTGCTTCCTATTCCTGCCTATTCCACAGCCCAGAGAAATAGCATTCCTTATGATCATAATTTCCCCCAAAATGAGGAACTTGAAATTCCCAAAGCTGTGATGGAATAGAAAGATTAAAAGGCTTCAGTATGTGCTTATGTCCAGGTTGGATCACCTTATCACCAAGTTGAGAGGCTAGAAATGCTGAAACTGAAGACTGGTAAATATATTATTGAGAAGTATTTTTATGTTACTGGTTCAGACAGAAAATAAGACATTTCAATTCTCTGAAAGCAAGAGTTTTCAGATTAAATGTCTATATGTGTGTATATTTAGCAAAAGATATGATTGATATACTTCTCTGGTTTTACTTTCAGATAAAGGGGAAGGAAAGATTCTGCTGGAAGCAGTACATTTGTCTTTATCTTTTACCAGTAAAAGGTTCCAGAGGGAAACTTATAAACAATTCTGTAGGTTAAAAGGGCTCCAGGGTACATCTAACATAACACTGATGGCCCAGACTGCAGAGCCATAAATGACTTCTCCCTTTCTTCCACATGTCCAAAAAGAAGTGCAGAGAAGTGTGATGCACCTATAAAAGCTTTGAAATATGTGTGGCTTCTGAAAAGAAATATTCCCCCAGAAGTCATCATGCAGTTCCATGGTGAAGAAATGGCTTGATACATTCACAGTATAGAATGGAAAAAAAGCTGTTTAAAGCTGGTGCCTTCTCTGCACCTCATTCCCAAGGGGTACAAGAAGGCAAAATAGGCCAATGGGTGTAATCTGGCACTCTCCATAATTTCTTTGCAATACTAACTTTGGGGCTCAGAGAGCAGAGAAAAGTCTTTTTCTATTTGAATAACAGAATAAATAAATATAAATAATAGAATGGATAGAATAGAACAGAATAGAATAGAATAGAATAGAATAGAATAGAATTATATAAATATAAATAATAGAATGGCCTGTGTTGGAAAGCAGGATCACCTCATTCCACTTCCTGCCCTGGGCAGGGAAACCTTCAACTACTCCAGATTGCCTCAAGCCCCATCCAAACTGTTCTTGAACACTTCCAGAAATGGGACATTCTCAGCTTCCCTAGGCAACTTGGGCCTCATCAAGCCTAACAGTAAAGAATTTTTTCCTAATATATCCATGCCATTGGTGTTGTACCATTTGCAAAAGATAGTAGTCAAATAAAATATCAGCTTATCTGACATGCTACATCCTTCTTTAAGATTTTCTTTTTTTAGTATTCTATTTTTGTGTGGCCTGATGGAAATAGTAGTTAGGTGTCCACAGAAAATTTCAATACACCAAAAGTTGCCAGACTGACAGGATCCTTCAGTCACATTCCTTTTGGTTTAGTGAAAATGACATTTTCTGTTGTTGTTGAGGTAACTTTAGCTTTATACTTTTCAGAAGAACCAATTTCTTTGAAAAGACTGGATTGAATGTAAATTAGTGTCCTGAAGCAGCCTGCAAATTTTCCAGACATCTAGTCTGACACTTTTAGGTTCCCAGGTGTCATCTCATGGGAAAAAAAATAGCAGTAAAAATGCCTGAAGTTTGTAAACAATGGCAAGAAAAACATCCTGACAGGAGGCTGTAATGTGATCTTTTTCTCTTAGTTATTTACTTGCTGAAGAGGGAGGTTTTTTTCCTCCAGTTCCTTCCACTACAGGAGGATCCTGCTCTGTGCACCACGACAAAATTCAGCATTTGCCTGCACAAAGCAAGCAAAGATAAGCTCATGGGGCTCCTGTCTTGGCAACCTCCCCTGCAAGAGGGACCTGCAGAGACACAGTCCCACGTAGCAGAATTTGGTATTTCCCTCACTATTTCACTGCTGTGGCAGCATTGCACATCCAGGTCTCTAAGTCACAAAGATGATAGGAGCCTTTTCAAACTGTGGTTAGTATAAAAAGTCCATCAATGATTTAGTCATAGCCAGTAAGTACATGAGTCAGGACAGTGACGGGTTCATTCAACACACAGAAGGAAACAAAGTGTAGAGGCTTTCTTAGTGCTGGAGACAGTTGTATGTGTGGCCTTGCTGTTTGTCAGGGGAACCCCAGAACCAGCTGTGCCACATAATTCTACCTTCAGGAGATGTAGAAGGACAACATCCAGCTTGTCTCTTCAGGTGGAAGAAGTATGGATGCAAAGACACAGCCTGATACATCACAAACCATGCTCATTGCAGGTGTGCTGGACTAGATGGTCCTAAAGGGTCCCTTCCAACCCAACCACACTGCAGTTCTATGACTCCATGCTTCTGTGATTCTCTGATTAAATTCTCTGCTTCTTTTCAAAGCCTAACAAGTTTTTCTGAGCTGCTGCACAAGCTATGCCTTCAGCTTGCAGCCACTATCTTTAACTAGCTTTAACAGACCAGGGATTTTGCTTACAAATATTTCAACATAAGGCTTTTCAGTTGTTATGAAATGAGTCAAATGTGACTAGATAGAGCCAGCTGTCATGCAAGCTTCTCCCCATGCTTTTGCCAGGCTGTCGCTGTGTGCGGTACCTATACACCACCATATAGCATCTTGGCTGTTACAGCTTTCTATAGCAGGGCTGAAGATACGAGCTGGCCCTGAATGTTTTCAGTCTTAAAAAGCTGTATTATAAAGCTCCAAATATAGCAGATGCAAAGCAATTGTCACCTCAAAGAAGGCATGTTGCTCTGGTAAGTCAATGGCGTTACTAACAGCTCTGGGAGAAGTTAGATCTTCCCCTTCTCTGTGTTATCTATCTGTCCAAATCCCTGGGAGACCCTCACCATACAAATTCACAGATAATATTTTAGAGCAACAAATTCAGCACTAGAAGTCTGGAGATGTTATAACTTTCATGATCCCAAATTCACAAATGGTGCTGTTTCAGCACTGTAAGTCTGGTCACATAAGGAGTGACAGATTCACAAATAGTGAGATTTATGGATTGCTCCAACAGAGTGAAGTTCAGAAACTGCCATTGTTACATACACTGATGTCAGAAAAAATAAACAGAGGTATTACCAGGGAATAAAACTTACCCAGTTGGCCTCTTTATGGAAGAGGAGATGAGGACAGCCCACCAGCCATCCCAGGATACAAAAGTGGAGTCTCTTCTAAGCTCCCTTCCCTCTTCAGCTTTATTTACACTGTTGAGTGTGGGAAAAAGATAAAGTTTCAGCTGACATCATTTAATGTTTAGGTGGAGTTTGAGTGTCTTGAGTCATACGTGTAAAGCATGTATAAATTTTACTCCATTAGTGTGTGCAAGGATATAAAAGGCAACATGTATTTTTGAGTTAATGAAACAACGTGATCACTGGTTAATCCATTCCTTTGGCTTAGTTCCCATTAATTCCATTGTTTAAACAGAGCATGACTGCAACACCTCTGTGCCACTCCATCCTTTGTCTCATTCCTTTCTCAGGGAAGTACAAGCTAGCTTCCTGTGTTCCTCTTCCTCAAGTTGCAGACAGTTTGTTTCTACTGAACTATTGCCAACATGGATTTCTCCTTCTTTAGCTTTGTCTTACAGTATTTTTCCACAGAGTGTGAGTTTGGTTAATGGAAACAAACGTGCACATTTTCTGAGGTTAAGAAACTGCATCACCTTCTATCACTTTGGAAAAGTTTTACAGACCTGTCATTTGGGGAACCTCACAAAAAAACATATGGGGTAATTAGCAAAGAACAACCTCCTCTGCCCTAAACCCAGAATTTATTTAATGGAGCTTATTTTTAACTGTTTCTTCTTCTCTGTTATTTTCTGAGACTGTAAATTCGGGTTCCATCTATGCTAAAATCCACCAGTTATAGGTGGATTTCGGCATGGTAAACCACCATAGTATACTACCAGTTATAGGTGCTTCACTTTTGAAAAAAGGATTGGTAGAAACAAAAATTTTGATTTTTAGGCTGTCACCACTTGTCTCACCAAATGCAGCATAAAGACTGGTGCACAAAGTCTGTAACCCTGTCATAGAAGGTCACCAAATTTTTTAGGCATGATTTTGCCTTTGTTGACTGTTACCAATCACCTCTTTGTTTTTCATGTGTATAATTTCCAAGAGAATATGCTCTATGATCTGCCTGGCACAGAGGTGAGATTGACTAGTACATAATTCCCAGGGTCTTCTGCTTTCTCCTGGTTAAAAATTGATGTTATATTTCCCCTTTTCCAGTCATCAGGGAATTCATCGGACTGTCACAATTTTTCAAAAATGATGAAAACAGTGTTTTAGCAACTTCCTCTGCCTGCTCTCAGGACACACAGATGAATCTCACCAGGTTCCTCGGACTTGGGTAACTTCAGGATCCTGAGATGGTGTCAAACCCGATCCTCTCTGAGAGTGGGTTTAGGTCCTTCATTCTCCCAGTCCCTGCATTTGTCCTGTCAGGATGGAGCACATACCATTGAAGACTGAGGTATAGAAGTCCTTGGAAACTTTGCCCTTCTCTTGGTCCAAGGCGCCCAGATCTCCTGTTTCCCTTCTGAAAGACCGCACATTACCCCTGATTTTTCTCTTGCTTGCAACACATCCCTAGAAACCCTTCCTGTTTTCCTTAACATCCCTGGCCAGACTCAGTCCTAAGTGGGCCTGTGGCTTCCCTTACCTTGTTCCTCACTTTCCCTGACACAATTTCACTGCTTTGATTTGAAAACACAGGTGTCTGCTAAGGATGGCAGGATTCTCTCTTGAAATGGAAAATGTAAAACCTCTCCCTCCAAATTGTTATAATTTTGAAATTAAGGGGGGGCTCTCAGGCAAAGATAGGGGAGCAGGAATAACAGTTCCTTTTCAGGAGAAAATAAAATAAAATGGAAATAAAATGCAGCAATACAAAACAGTACTGACAGAGTCAGAATAGGACCTGCCCCCTGTGTGTCAGGGTGGTGTCCCAGCCCCATCCCATGGGGGCTCAGCCCTCCTGCAGTGCCAGCTGTGGCTCTGCTGCAGCAGGGATCCTGCACAAGGGGGGAGTTTTCCTCTGCAGCTCCAGGGCTGCTGGAGATGGGCCTGGGCTCCCTCTGGGAATGCAGGGGAGGAGAAAGCTGCTCCTCTGGGAATGCAGTGGGCAAAGGCTGCTGAGGTGTGCCAAACCTCAGATTGTATCCAGATAGGAATGCTTGGCTCCTCCCCTGGGTGGAGCATCTCCCCACGGGATGATGGAATTTGATCAGCCATGCAGGGACACTCAGTGGCTATGGACAGAAGAGATCTCCTGGAGTGAGGATTGGTTATGGAAGAGATAAAAAAACTGTGACCCACCTGGTATTAATAGGTGGCCTAATTAACAGCAGATAACTGTCCCACTTCTAACAGCTGGTGATAGAATACACACCCCTAGCCACATCTTGCAACCTAAGGCATCCTTCCTGGACCCTTTTTCTTGTTTTCACTTCCTTTTTCCCCTCCAGCTCCATATCCTTGGAGGTCTCCAAGGCATTTTTATGCAATTTCCTCATTTTTGGAATGTGTTGCTAGTGAGCTTGGAGGAGGGTAACCTTTAAATTCAACCACATTCTTGGACCTCTCTGCCCTCCAGGTTTCTTCCCTATGGAATGCTATCCATTAGGTCCTTGAAGAGGCCAAAGTCTGCTTTTCTGACGTTTAGGACAGGGAGCTCTCTGCAAGCTCTTCTTGCTGCCCTGAGGATAATTCAGGTAAATGATTTCAATATATAAATTACCCCTTAAAGTTCCAGAGCTGCAGTTGCGCAGTTTTCACCAGCGTAGAGCAAAACCCCTTGCTTCCCTCACCTGCCACTTCCCCATGAACTTCTGAAGGCTGCCGAAACTCTTGCAGCAGCTTCCTGCTTGATCCTGAAACCCAGAACTACACCTCATACGCTGTTCAGGTGGAGTGGGCCAAATCCCCTGCTGGTGTAAACCAGAGGTAACACTTCACATTACACTGCATTTACATTAACCTCTAGGAGCTTTCCCCAGCAGGACATATGGCCCTTTAGCCTTGGCACCTCCTAGAGTACACATATTAAAGAAAATAAAACAACAGCAACAAGGAAGTGCATGTAGACTTGCAGATTTCAAATATTTTCTTACCCCAAATAGAGCACAAAGGAAAAGACAAATGGCAATTTGTTGCAAGCAGGGAACAGCTGATAGATGTAGAGGGTTCATGATCTAGTGTAAGATATTTTCTTTTGCTTTGCCTGGGGAAAATAAAATAGAACCAGCAAACTAACAGCTCAGCCATTTTCCTCTACACCCAGCTGGCCTCACCTGATTGCATCATGGAAAGACTGGTTCACATGAGGGACACTGCTCATTCCCAGGTTCAGCTCCCTCACAGGAGGGCAGCTCGAAGATGCTGTTGTTGTTTGCTTTTCCTCCCCTCTGAAGTGCCTCCTTCTGGCGTGTCAGCTTGGTGCTGCTCTTTTTGTGTGTGTGGGATTTCATCTCCCTGCTCTGTGCTCCCTGTTGGATGTCTCTAATGAGATCATTTGGGCTTTGGTTTCAGTTGACTCTGGTGGCCCCCAGGCTCAAAGGTCTGAAGAAAAAATCTAGAATAGATGACTCTTTTTTTTTTTACCTTTGCTTGTTTTGTTGGGGCCTTTTTGTATGTTTTCTTGTTTGTTTGTCTGTTTGTTTGTTTGTTTGTTTGTTTGTAGGGGGTTTTGGTAGTGTTGGTCTTTGTTGCTGTTGTTTTGAGTGAAAAAGATTAGGGAAAAAGACAAAAAGAAAAAAAATTATTTTCATATGAAATTGAAAACTGGGCTTAATTGAAGTCTTCAAGAATTTAGCGGTGGTTTGTTTTATAAATCAGAGTTGGGCTTTTCACTTAATCATTGGAATACCATAATGGAATTTCTTTCCAGCCCACATTTTTTTTTTTGCTTTTGCTTTTTTTTCTCATTCTTCCCTTTTCAAGCCACAAAAAGCTTTCTTTTTGGAGAAGGATCTGGGGAAATGAATGGTACTCATCCTCTCCAAGGAGTGGTGGATGTTCCCCCCTTTCCCATTCTCCTGTCTCTTTGGTTCCAGACCTGTTAGTTTCTGTAAGTCAGTACTGACTAAAGTCAGTCTGGTTTGTCCTTGAACATAATATATTGGAGAGTGAATGGAGTCCTCATCCTCATCCCCAGCTGACAATGAGCCCATCCTGGAAGAGGAGGTGGTAATTAGCTGCTCTGCTGGCATCCTCAGAAGAAGAAGAATTAGGGATTGATTGGGGTGTGGAGCCCAAATTGCCCACTTGCCTCTAAAAGAAAGATCTGGGCATTGTTTCAGGATAATGTGAGAGCTGGTGCTGCTCCCATTCAGGCACTGTGGAGTGAGATGGATCTTGTGTGCTGCAAGCCAGCCGTGGTCCATTGAAGAGGAATTCAATAGGTGATCTTGTCTGGTACAAAGGTTCCTTCCAGCTCATGAATTATGCACGAGGCTCACTCATTCTGATCACCATTTCATGCTGCCCTCTCAGCATGGCTCAGCCAGCCCTGTCACAGGGCAAGGGCAGGCCAGTGTGACAGAATGCAGCTTTTTGTGACCCCAGACCAAGGATCCTGCCTCTCCCAGCCTCCTGCCCTGCCCAGAAAGTCCCTCCCCATCACCACATGCATTAGGTGAAAATATACTTCAGAGAGCACAGGATGAAATGGCTGTGGTGCCAGTTTGGCACTTTCCATAAACAACAAAATCACTACAAAAATTACATGTGTAATGTCTGGTGATCAAAGGGGTTTTTTTTCTTAATAAAATTCTGCTTTTTTTTGTTGCACCTAATAAAACTCTTAATGTTTACCCCCAAAATATTTGTAGGTAGTATTTATTTCCTGCCAGCTAGCAATCGTGGCTAGAATGACTATATTGCAGGAAAACAGTACAAACCACAATAGAACATCCAAAAGCTTGGCTTGCTTTAGCCTGTTTTCTGCACAGCAGGCCCTGCCTTTAATATCACATCTTAACAGAGAACAATTTCTCTGGGAAAAGCAATAATCATGCAATTTGCTCACTGTGCCTCTGTATAGTTGCAGGCTCTCAATGGGAAAGGTGGCAAATAATTTGTATTTCTATTTTAATTGGATGTAGCAGTGAAAGAAAGAGACATTGGTGATACCTTCAGATGTGTTCATTTTACATTTCGTTGTGGACCAACTTCCATCTGCTCAGAGACACCTCATGTTAATGATTAAACTTCTCAAATGTGCAGTATGGGAAAGGAGAAAAAAACCAGATTTTTTCCTCAAGAATCCTTTGTGAAACCCAGAGGCGAAAGTGGTAAGGCAGGAATGCCAACAAGGCAGCTTAAAAGTCATGCAGGTAATAGAAAAAGTCTTGTGCCAAAAGGTCTCTCTGATAAGGTAGCTGAGGTGATTGCCTGCATTGATGCTCCAGGTTGATGCTGATTTGGCTGGTGTAGGCTAAACCTTTCATCCTCTTCCTAAAAATTCAACCCCTAGGTGGCTGGCCTGGGCAGTGTCCATCAGTCGCTCAGGATGATTTTTCTCCATCCTTATAAATCCCACTTCCATGCTGACAGCTCACTACCATGCCAGTGATTATATGCTTTCAAGACTATTTGAGCACAGCAAAGAAATAGAAAGATTACAGAAAATCACCCTTGGGAGCACATAGCTGATCAGCACTGCTGGATGTTTGTGCCATAAGTGGCATCTCATTGCCTCCAGCACTGGGGCCATCTGGCTCCTGTGACCACAGAGGGCTGCAGATCCTCACAGGGACATTCAGAGATGGAGAGGGAAAACACCCATGGAGGCATATTGGGGAAAGAGTGAGACCAACAGATGTGGTTAAAGTAATTACTGTAAAAAATCCCAGGTCCTTATTACATGCTAAAATACTGAGCCCTGCCTTATCATTCACTTTCTCCTTTTAAAGTGTATGTTCTCCTTTTAAATTTAGCTCTGGAGAGCCAAGGCCTGTGTCCCTAGGACAGAAGGAAGAAATTGAACAAGCTTCCCTTCATACAAACCTGCAAATATGTCTCCTCTCCAGCTCTGCAGCTTGCCCAGGAGCTTTGGGGAGGAGAACCCCTTCCAAGTAAGGCAACCAGGCAAATCCCACAGCCATTCTGGATCACAGAATCACAGAATAGTTTGGATTGGAAGGGATCCTAAAGCTCATCTCATTCCACCCCTTGCCATAGGCAGGGACACCTCCCTCTATCCAAGGATGCTCCAAGCCCCATCCAACCTGGCCTTGAACACTTCCAGGGATGGGGCAGCTTCTCTGGACAACCTGTGCCGGGACCTCCCAAAGAAGAATTCCTTCCCAATATCCCACCTAACACTGCCCCCTGTCAGATGAAGCCATTCCCGCTCTTCCTGTCAGTCCAAAGTCCCTCCCCTGTAACCCCTGTACATATAGGAAAGTAGGAATAAAACTACCCTGAAGCCTTCTCTTCTTCAGGCTGAATGATCCAAATTCTTTCAGCCTTTCCTCATTGGGGAATTGCTCCATTGCTCTGATCCTCTTTGTGGATACACAGACCCTGCAGTGTAGGTGAGCAGCTGAGCACAAGTTAAAGCACAAAATAGTTTAAGTGCGAGGTTAGCTGTTTTTCCAAGTCAGGAATAACAAGCTGGCTACATTTCTCACCCCTGGTTCTGATGGGTGGCTGGAGCAGATCCTACAGGGAGGTTTACAAGGACCCTTCCAGACCCTCATGATTTCACTGCACCCTGAGGGCTCGTTTCACACCGGTGTTACTTCCACTGGTGTGAAAACTGCTTATATTTGGGGGTGAAAGACGAAGCTGATGCATTTCTTTTTCCAACACGGCTTATCACGGGTTTATTAGGTCCAGCAGCTGCAGGAACTGGGCTGGATGGCAGCTCCTGTCATCCTGCAGATGGAGCATTACTATTCTGCTCCCAGCTACGGCCCACCCGGCCCTGTCAGCCTCAGCCACCGCTGCCCTCCCGCACCCTTCTGCTGTCTTAGGCTGTCTCTCTGAATCTCTCCCCGGCACTGCCAGGTTTTCCTGCCGGCAGTGGAACGCTGTGGAATCTGAAACACTGCGGAAAGTGAAACACTGGCTGCTGAGGCCTGAGCAGAGCCCCATGCTGAGCACTGAAGGGCCACATGCAGCTCGGCAGCCGTGGCCTTGGCTCCGGCGCCGGGGAGCGGCGGCGCGGGCCAGGGCTGGCACATGGTTCACATCAAATTCCTGTGTTTTATTTTCCCTGGTTGTTTTATTAATGGCTGCTTCTAAGTAGACTTCCTGAGCTGTATTCACAATGCACTTGCTAGTTTGAACTCCACTGTGTTCACACCTCCAGCTGCTTACTGCATGGATACTGAATTTCCATGCCTTAGCTGTCCCTGGGTCTGATTTTTTGAGCTGACTGGAAGCTCGTATTTATCTTGAATTTCCATCAGAACCACTGAAGAGTTGTATGAACCTAAGAAAGCAGACACCCCAGTGGTGTCACAGTGTCAGTGTTGTTTTAATAGCAACAAAATTAAGATAATGTTTTGTTTCTTATCCAATATAATTTTTGTAAAAGGAGGTTATTTCCCACAGCTTGAATACATCCTGTGTTTTTGTGATACCTTTTATTTAATTTTTCTGCTTGAGATAAATTAATTTTTCCTTAGATCTTGTCGTAAATTGAGCAGCTGCTTTGCTTTCTAATTGGGATATTGAGTGGAGGTTTTCAGAGCAGTGGGCAGCCTTGGCTAAGGACAGCACTGTGCCCTTTGGACATGAGGCACTGGATTTTAACATTTCTGTATAGCTAACACCTCCCTTTAATTAAATTATGGAGAAGACTGAAAAATCAGTCATAATATGTTAAATCCACATCTAAGAGAGACGAATCATAGGGTCATAGAGTAATTTGGGTTGGAAGTGACCTTAAAGATAATTCCATTCCAACACCCTGCCATGGGCAGGGACACCTTCCATTAGATCAGGTTGCTCAGGGAATGGCTCTGAGCATTGGATGTTATAGTACAATTGGATGTTATAATACATGGCCCAAATAACAAACAGCCCTGAAAATACTGGTGAACTCAGTTATGATTTTCTGATGCCTGACCCCTTTGAACTTTATAGTTTGCAGTCCTTGGAAATCTGATATCTGAGGAGATTCATGTCTGGTACATAGAGCAGTGGCTCCTTGAATTTTGATGAGTAGTCTGCTTGTCTCCAGCATATAAGTTTGTTTAAAGTAAAAGTAGAACACTGATTATATTTTTTTTTTTTCAGTGGTGGAAGGTTTTGTAGCAGTTGGCATGGAGAATTCCAGTGACTGAGAAAGGTAGATGTGTCTATCAGGTTCATGATGCAGAGGGGAAATGCTTGTATAGAAATTTATGTGCTTGCTTGTGACACTTCAGGATCTTTATTCTGAATAATTAATTCCTTAGAACAAAACAGAAAAAGTCACAGACAATAATTACTTACCTTTTTCCTGTTCTAAAGTTATGCATTTCAAGTCCAAGCAGAATGGGGGGTTAATTTTCTTCCTTACCACAGAATGTGTAATTACCCAATATTTCCTACACCAAGATCTGCTATCAAAACCTTAAAAAAAACCCCATAGCAAAGATCTCCTCTGTCCTGGGCAAGGTATTCCAGTGGTTAATTACCTATACATGCTGCGGGTAGTAACTGACCTTTTTAAGTAGTGAAAATGCTGTAAGAGTCAAATTTTTAACTGTACTTTCCCATTCATTTGTTACAGAGTCTTTTGAAGAGGAATTGCATGTTAATTTAGTCTTGCGTAAATTTAATGCTTGGGGAAAATAGGAAGTTAATAGCACTGATTTCTTCCAGGTGTACGACAAAAATGGATTTGCAACATTAACTATGCTGCTACTGTGCAGTGTTTTAGAAATATGCTTCATTTACCATTAAAATGAATATTTTAGTGGCAGAGGTGAGCACAAAAATGTATCTTTTTTTTTATGTGCACGGTAGCACATAAAATAGAAGCTTTACACCATCACCTACTATTAATGACTGCTGTTCCACACCGGGCATCTAATGTGAGAGTCAGACATAATCATCATTATGAAGAGAAGGGCTAAGAGCAGTTTTAAAAAATATCTAGGGGAAAATTGTTGTGCAAATAGTCAATGATCTTAAAAAAAGCAAAAACAAAAGCAAAACCAAAACAAACACAAAAGCACAGAACAAAATGAAAATCATAATCAACAAAAGTATCTGAAATAACCAACAATTTCTTTGCAAGCAGGAGGGTGAAGAATTTGTAAATTATTCAGCTACCTTGCACTATTCTTTCTGAAGTAAAATGTTGCTTAGCTTTTCTGCCATCAGATAGCTGGTTTTATTGTGCATAGAAATGAATCTAAACCACATCTCTGCCTAGAATACTACACTTGAATGAGGTCTGATAGCTATGCTAATTGCATCTCAAAAACAAAGGATGTGGCATTCAGACATGGCCACTCCTGTTTCTCCAGTCCACATGAGCAAGTACCTAATCAGAATTGGTTAGTAGGTAACATTTTTACACTGAAAATTAATTTTTAAATCAGAGCCCTTTGCATGTTCTTTATTACTTATCCTCTACTGATACTTCAAGTTGAGAAATCAGTTTATTTTGGAAACTACACAGGTGCCATATTAAGAAATGCACAGTCTGAGAAAAGCAGTTTACAAATCCATATGGTCTATTTGGATATTGAATGAACCACTAATTATCCTGCAACATGTCTTACCAGCAGATGCCTAAGGAAAAAAATGTAGGAAAAAAATCCCATTCAGCTTCCTTAGGTACTTTTTGAGCCAGACATAGAATTGACATTAGTTTGTTCAATAGCTATCAATGGACCTGGAAAACACATAAATAATTAGGACCATTTATCTGAAAATAGCTTCTTTTATACATCCATGAATGAATATCTTTGGGCTACAGATAGAAAAGCAGAAATCATATGAAACTGATTAAAGATAGCATAAAATTCTATGATGAATAATTATTTTTGAATATTAAATAGGAGACACCAAATAATAAGATGAGCCCATCAAAGCAGTGAGATTATGGAAAGTACTCATGACACACTGATGGATAGGACAAGAGATACCTCTTGGAGAAGGAAGCACATAAACAAAATCTCCTGGAGAACATGTACAACAGAACTGATTGTGGCCAAGAACATTAAAGATTTCCTAGAAGACAAGGTTTTCTCGGAACACATTTAGAGAATGTGTTAAACCATGAAATGAACGCCAGCTTTGCTATACATTTCACGAAGAGAGCAGGAAAATGTTCCAGTAGAAATCATTTGAGCCATCTTTGGAACAGCCGTGTCAGTCTATAATTGTGTCAAAGCTGTTAATCCTTGAGTGAAATGGATTGAAGCTTTTCATCTTCCAAAGGCTGATGCTGTCAGTGAGACCTCGGCTGGGTCTACCTAAAACCACCATGGCACATTGGGATGTGACAGGTATGAGGTGTGATTGTACCTTTGGCACTAACAGGACACTTTAAAAAAGGCAACTAAGGATTCAAAGTCCAAGTGAAACTTCTGTGATGTGAAAAACTAAAAATTTACCAAAATTGTATTGCCAATGAAGCTCTGCAGATCAGTCTTGTAATAGTTTAAGTAATAAATTGAAGTAAAAAAGAGTAGATCTGTCTGCTTGGACTGAAAATTATGTGAAGGTGAAGAGAAATCAAGGACGCAATCCCACCTGAGGTTTAGAATTCAAGCTGATCTCATAAAAACTGGTGTAACTGAGGAGAAAGGACACATTCCAGGACATTTCAGACGAAATGTTAAGGAACAGCTGTACCAAAAAAAAAAAAAAAAAAGAAAAAAAAAAGTTAACCATAAAATTTCACTATGGAGAATGACTGGTCCAACCCTGCAGAAAATACCTGTCACAGCAAATAGCAAGCTGAACAAATTCAACACTATTAGTGGTGATTAAAAAAGATACTACTTTACTGGGATGCATAAATAGAAGAAATGGGGCTGTCTCATAAGCACTGTTGAAACTTTAACAAATGGACAGCTTTGCTCAATTTTGATCCTTAGGAGGATGGAGGAAGTTTGGAACCAAGTGGAAGCTGGAAGAAATTCAGGATAGGGTAACAAAAATGGTCTGGGGTTTAGAGACTGGAACATCTGGGGACAATTGAAACAACCAAAGTTATTTAATTTATAAAGAGACCATAACAATTTTCAAACACGTAAAAAATACTGTGTTAGGAGGAAGAAGTAAAGCGAAAGCTGTTGTCCTTTTTTCCTAGGTGTGGGATGGGTAATAATGGGCTGAAATTGCAGCAGCATTTTTCATAGTCTAATAGCAGAGCGGGATTTATTATTGTATTCTATTACCTAGGGATGTTGTGAAAGTCTTCAATAAGATGTTAGGAAAACATCTGCATGGATGACATAATAGATGCAGTTCTGTTTAAGGCATGGGAATGGCCTAAACAGTCTTTCTGTGATGCTCCTTTTATTTTTTATTCTCAACCCTATAATTATAATGGAAATGGAAAATCAGGCATTCTACGAGAGAGAGGAAGTTGAGAATTTCAGTGAGTCATTAGATCAAAGATGGATATCCTACATCTTAGAAGCTGAATATGATCCAGGAATTTGTGCATGTTGCTTGTCACCCTACTGTATTTTGGGGATGTGATGGGTTTATGGAAGAAAAATAATGCATACATTAATAGGAGAGTCAAGAATAGTGTCAGAAAATACATGGACCCCTTTTATAAGAAAAGGGTTTCTTATAAAAATGCATATTCAAACTCTCTAGAGTCCATGAATGTTACTGAAGTATAATAGCTCAGTGAAACAACCCGTTGCCAAATTCTTAATTGAACTAATAGCTGAAAAAGTGGCAGTAGTGGCAATTAATCATAAAGGTTTTTTCTTGTACTTTCAGTTTTTTCAAGGGAAACAAGAGTTCCATAAGGTCAAATCTCCAACAAAACTACTTTTGTTGGGGAAATGTAGCAAGACCATTTGTCAACATTGAGAATGCTCATTTTGGCTGAAACTAAATTACCTAGGGATCCAAAGAATGATGAATTTACAGATGGTTGACATCAAGGCAAGTTGCCAGATTCTTTTCCCTGGCCTTTTCTACAGGAACAAAACAATGTTGAATTGATACCTCGAGCACCTTTTCTCTTCTTTGCTCAATGCATCTAACAAATAGCAGGCAAATAAAGTAACATATGGTCAATATAACTAAATAATCAGGATATGTGATATACAACTCAGTATGTGCACATTTCCCATTATAAATGCTTTAATAGTCATTTTTAGAGATGGTATGGGGTTTTTTTCCTTGTATGATTAATTATAAAATAATTATCCTCATGTCTGAGAATGGGAAACAATAATTGGGCTATAAAATCTAAACAAACACAGAAGCTGTTGCCATTTCGTTAAATCACATGTAAAAATATTTAGTGCAGTGGTAAAAAAGATCCTGAACCAGCCATCACAGGTGGTTAAGGTAAGCCAGCAATTATAGCAGCAAACATTACTGTGTAAGAGATATACTGATATAGTAGCCCCTCACGTTTCTATTTTAGGTGGATCTTGCATTAACATAACAAATAAAATAATTGCAATTACAAAAATTTGTAAAAAAAAAACAAGAAAAAAGAAAAAAGTTCTTTCTCTCCCCTGCATGGTTGTGTAAAAACAGTCAGTGAATGAGCAGGGACTATCCAGGACTACTTTTTTCTCACTGCACACTTACCCTGTATTTCTCCATGTCATTAGATACCAATATTGAATCACAAAATGGTTTGGGTTGGAAGGCACCTTAAATACCATCTTGCTCCACCTCCTATCATGCACAAGAACACCTTCCACTATCCCACGTTGCTCCAGGTTCTGTCCAACCTGTCCTTGGACACTTCCAGGGACGGGGCAGCCGCATCTTCTCTGGGAAACCTGTGCCAGGGCCTCAGCACCTTCTGAGTAATGAGCTTCTTCCTGACACACTCTATAAGAAAATGTTCCCCAACCTGGAAATGTTTCACTCACTGACATTGATGAAAATCTTGAAATTGGAACAGAAATGCAGTGGTTACAAGTGTAGCCCTCTCGTATGAGAACATGGACACAACTAATTAGCTCTCAATGAGAGACTTGTGGTCTTCTCCATTCACAAGACATTCCCGAAACCCTTGGGGTTGGGCCGTGTAATTACCTGGCTTGCCTTGACTCTGAACTCTTTCTTTTCCCATCTAGATCACAAAAGTCTGTGAAATCATCCTCTAGAAGCCCATATGTAAACATTGACAGGACTCAGTACATAGTAAGAGCACTTAAAAATTGCTGGAATGTGAGTTATGGCAAACGGATGCTCAAAATGTCCTGTTATAAATCAGTCCATTCCAGCCACTGGCATTTTTGGATAAAACAGGACTTCAAGTGCAATGTTCCTGTTAGATTTTGGGAAACTAAATCCTTTTTTCTGTACATACAATGTCTGTTTTCTGCCTTGAATACTGGGCATGTATGAGTGCAGGTGTGTATATCTGTGTTTTTTTAACAGGAGGCAACAGCTTTTACTCTCATGGGTAAGAAGACTTGTTTTCCAAAGATAATTCTAATATTTACATCCAGTTCCCACAGTGAGGAAAGTCTGCTGCTTCCAAGTACAGAATTGGAGGAGAGACATTTTCATGGAACCAAGTCTGTGATTCCTACAAAGTTTCATCCTCTCTCTCATATTAGCTCAAGGGAAAAAAACCCCACCAAAAAACCCCCACAAACAAACAAACAAACAAACAAACAAACAAAACCAAACAACCCCTAAACCAAAAACAAACAAAAAACCCCAACAACAATAAAACAAAGTTTAAAAAAACTCCTCACACCCAGAAAGGAACCTCACAGTGTGAGTGAAGATATTTATGCATGGTCAATATCTCTAACGGCCGGGATATTTCATACACTGTGTTTGTAAACTACTTTGAATTTGGCCAAGCCAATCACCTAGAAAAAGTTTTTCCTAATGAAAAATTAGATAAGACCTCCACAAAGAAATCCTAATTTCTTGGTGCTCCCTCTTCTCAGGATTGTGTCAGCAATGTCAGGAATTGTCTTTATTAGCTTTGCTTCAAGCCTCTAAGATGTTCAGGGGTCTCTCTGTTAAGTCATTTTCCAACCTTCCCAGTTCAACCAACAAATTAATTACAGGCAGAAAGTGGATTGAGGATTAGATATGTGTTATGAAAGTGACTAATTTTTACTGTGTCCTTACTTGGAACAAAAGGGATTGAAGTGAGCTGATTTTCATGAAAAATATCAAGTCCGGCGCAGAGATCAGTTTACTCGTGACAGCAATTATCCATGACCTTCAGAATTAGCCCTGCTCTCATTTTCTCATATTTGGGCCTCATTGTACACCTGGTCTCTTTCCAGTTTCTCCTATTGATCTTGCTAGCACTTGAAACTTATTACAGCTGGTAGCAAAATAATTGTTCTTATTCCCTAGAACATCACAGCCTATTTCTGTGGGCAAGCCTTTGTTATCCTTCTTTTGCTCCAGACATGCAATACTCTGAAAATACCACTTCTGCCTTCAAAACCAAACCCAGGTATCTTTATTGAACCCACTTGACCAAACTCCTTTTCACCTCTAATTTTAATTGAAAAAGCAGTGCCTCAGTGTTCCAAAACCACAATGCAGTTTTCCTCCTAAGCTTATAACAGAACATTTCTTTCTGTTCCCCTGCTCTGAAAGCCCAGTGTCAAGATGACCCAGTAAAGGCCCTGTGAACAATGTGGTTCAGAGGATATTCCACAGTGAATGGGTGGATATGAACTTTTGAGTGGGAGGCGTGTAGCCTTGATAGGCACAGAGCAGCACAGAAAAACAAGCTCTGCTGCTTAGCTCTCCCTTCTCCAGTTTTAATGCCTTGCCCTCAAACCTCAGCCCTCTTATCTGCTTTTACAGCTTCTCACATTGCCCCTGTCAGTTCCACTGAATAAATGATGTCATCCTTGTCTGCTTGAATGTTTACTTCTCTCTGCACTGCCTTTGGCACACAATACTCTTCCAAAAACTAATCCATCCTGAAAGCCATTTTTCGTTTCCTTCCGATCCACCCTCGAGGCCCGCAGTAAAATGCCAACTGCAAGTGGCTGAGCAGATGCTGAGAACGTAAAACCTTCTTTTAAAGTATCTGCCACCCGAAGCCAGCTCTGTAACCTCAAAGGCAGCACCTCAGCTCCCAGTGCAGGCGGGGGAACACCTCGGAAACCTGAGACAGGTCTGGCTGCAGAACGCAGAGGGGAGAGGTGATTAGTGCAGGCTGCTGAATGAGCAGCTTCCCAACCTGCTCGGGGCTGGCGAGCGTGACTGAGGAAACACCGCAGACTTCACGCCTTGGCTATCTCAGCCGGAGCCTGCGGGACACACCGCCCACCCCGCCCGGATCAAAGCCCACAGAGCCCGTGGAAAGGAGCCAGGGGAATTTTCCTGCACAATGGAAGGAAGCAGCAGCAGCAGCTGTGGCTGGTGCCATGTGTTTGTGCACCAGCTCGCTGGCCGAGCTCTTCCGCCGGCAAAGAGAAGCGACAGAGCTGTGCTTGGGTTTCTCAGAGAACATCCAAGTCTTGCCCGTGCTTTGAAAGGAAAAAGTAGGAAAAACTTCCTCTGGCAGTCATCTGCTCAGACAGACGTGAAATAAAACCATCAAAAGAACCCACCAGGAGAAACCAGGGAGGGAAAGAATTTATGTGTGAGTGTAGATGGAGCCTGACCAGGCAGGGGAGATGTGCTGAAATCTTGCAAACGTGGGAGCTTCTAAGAAATACATTAAATATTTGGGGCGATGTGTTGGCTTAGAAGGGCACAGCTTGCCAGGGACTGGGGTCACAGGATGACTCCAGTTTTGTCCATGTTTATATTTAATTTATTTTAATTTGTTTATATTAATTTATATAATTTTTATATATTTTTAAAATATTAATTTATCTAAATTTGTCTTTTGAAAGAAGGGAGCAGGTAACCAAGGTTTCTAGCATTCAATTTCCTCCGTCTTTCTGCCTGCAGCTACTTACTATTTGTAAGTTTGCCACTGCTCTTTGGAGGATTGTGTATTTATACATTGTCTAGTATAATGAGAGTGCCACTAAGTGTTTTGGGAAGGATTAATATAAAGTATATGAGTAATAACATAAGAAATGAAAAAAAAAAGTTATGACTCTTGAGCAGAGAGACTGCTTCTGTCCTGAGTACTTGTTCCTTCTTTATGAGCTCTGCTGTACTGTGTGATTCTGGACAAGGTTTTCTGTGTGGTCTTCATTTGACAAAGGATAATCTGAAAAAAAAAAAAAAGGCATTTTTTCTTTATCTTCTTACTTACATGTACCAAAAAGCCACCAAGTGAGCCATTGAAATAAAGTATACTACTTACCCTTAATTGAATTTACTGGTTTCAATATAATTGCAGATTCAGCACCATTATTTAATTTCAGGATTTAATGAATGTTGTCAGATCTCCTGAAGGGATACACATGAGGCTGATGAACTGGCTCCTGGTTCACTTGTGCTGTGTAGTCTCAAATTTCATTTAACTAAAGAAAGGTTTCTTCCTTTGACCTATGTAACACATCTCTGAACATCTTTTTGTGTTGCACCTGTAGGAAAAAGGATCCCCTGACCATGCAGCCCCCTCACACCTTCAGGGTCACTGCCAGCCTCTTATTCCTCCTTGCAGCTTCTGTTCCTCATCACAGAAGCAGAAGAAAACAAGTTCTGCAGGGATTCAATTAGTGCAGTGTCTCCAGGTGTGTCTGCCTGATTGGGATGTCATCCAGGTCTGCTGGACTTGGGGTGGAAATACAGCACGGCCCCTCTTCCCACAGGGAGGCATTTCCTGATTTATCAGTGCAATCATCCAAAGCCTCGCTGCTCCCCCCCGTTATCACACCTGCCCTGAGCTGATTCATGGCCTCAGTTTTGGGAGGTGATAAGGGCACCTGATGTATGGAAACTCGCAGTACTGCTGCACAGGACAGGCATGGGTGTGCTGCTGAACGTGATAGCAAAGGTAGTTAACAATGATTAATGAGAAAATATTTTGCAGCTATATCATGGGGCCATTCTCCATTTTTTTAAAGGACATATCATTATCAGTTTAGACATCAAATAAATGTTTGTAAAAACCTTCGTGGAGTTCTGATGATATTTGAAGCTTTACTCACTATCATCTCTATGACCAACTAAACCAGTCAGTGTCTCAGAAAACAACCATGAACTTTTGTTTCACCTTCCCTTTGAAACCATAAGCATTCCTAATTCTTCCTTGAAAAAACAAGAAAGAAAATAAATATTCTCAAAGACCATAAATTATCTCTCCTAGAGTATTAAGTTTTTTCTATAACAATGTTATTAAGAATCTAACCTCCTTATAGAAATGGAATATAAGAACCTAATGAGAGAAAGTTGGGATCAACTATAGCAAATGAATTACTTTTTTGAAGTAAATTGAGCACAAATTATGGTATGGAATGAGGGAGCAACCAATTGCTCATCCTTTGCATCAGGTTACACCAATACTAAAGAGAACTGGTTTAAACAAGAAATTAGAACTAGTAAAAGAGAGGAAGAAATATTGATAAGAGTGGATATGTGGAATAAATATCAGCAAGAGGTAAGGAGTGGGAAAAAAGAGTATTGGAGAACAATGAAACACTAGAAATGCATACATAAGTCACGCTGCTTCTAAGTCCAATTAAATGTTACAGATAAATTGAGAGAAGATATGACTCTAAATCTGCTTGTAAGTTATAAATGTATGTTCATTGAACAAAATCTCCAAGGCAGTGCCAACCTAAATACCCCTTGGTGTGGAGATATTAGTTTAGATCACAACAGTACAACCAGCCTGCATGACTCTGTCCCTTAGGTGAAGTAATTAAATACATAATTACACCGTTTCTGATTTCAGAGCTGGCTCTCTTGATGCATACATAGCCTGCAGTCATTTCACCACGCTCTTTATGCAGATAACTAGATCATGTTGGACATATCTGCTGTCCATTTCACTGGGATTACTTGGAACTGATTGAAAATCAGAACCTTTTAATGAAGAGTTCAGAAATTTAGCAGTCAGAGATTGCTACCATAGTGAGCCTTTACTATAATGATAAAAGAGGTTTAACAAATATCTGTGAGAGCTCCAGGGAAAATAGGGATTTATTTACCCTTCAGTCAGCCTACGAAAACAAGAAGGAGTTTGTGTAGAGCAAGCTCAGTTTTGCTGTGTGGCTTCCGTTTCATCACACCCTCCTTGTTACTCAACAAATTGAACCAACTACAAGATAATTCAGAAATGAAGACACCTGCTTTTAATGGGTTGATGTCAATGAGTTAAAAAACATCTGCAGTAACTACTGGTCATAGTTAATGTTCGTAGACTATCCTGAGTTGAAAATAACTCACAAGGATCAAGTCCAGCCCCTGCCCTGCACAGACCCCCAACAATCCCACCCTGTGCATCCCTGAGATCATTGTCCAAAGGCTCCTGGAGCTCTGGAGCCTCGGGGCTGTGCCCATCCCTGGGGAGCCTGGGCCGTGCCAGCACCCTCTGGGGGAGAGCCTTTCCCTGAGATCCAAACTAACCCTCCCTGGCACAGCTCCAGCTGTTTCCTGGGGTCCTGTCACTGGTCACTGAGAGATCAGTGCCTGTCCCTCCAATTCCCTTCATGAGGAAACTGCAGACCATGATGGGGCTTTTCCTCACCCTTCTATTCTCCAGTCTGAATTGTTGCTTTTGCTAAAGAGCATGCCCATTTTCCCTTCAACTGTTCTCCAAATGAAATACATCTGGGAATCACAGGAAGTTCAAATGTGTGAGGAAGATCTTCAAACTTCTGTAGGTAAAAGGAATAAAAACTACTGAGCAGAACCTTACTGTTATCTGCAACATCCTCTCCCTCCTGTTTTAATCATAGCCATGCAATCCAGTACTGCCAGCAATAGTGTGTTGGATGCTATCATCTCACCTTCTTGGAAGCACTGGACAGATGTGCTTTCTGGGGCACTATCTCAGCCCAATCTTATGCACTTTTGCAAAGATTTTTAAAGAACTTTTTTGGATGAAAGGAGTGCTGATTGTCTTTTTCTCCCATCATTTGCTGCCAGTCTGAAAGCACTTTACTGCCTGGGAATTTGTTTAAATTTAAAATTAAACTTTAGCTATGATGTTGAGACTCAAAACTGATGCTGATGAACTGTTTTGATGCTGCCACTCCATCATTCAAGTATGATACATATTGCCTTTGTACTGTCTTCAAATCATCTTCCAGTTGAGCATCAACCCTGTCTGTGACTACAAATAAGGAATTTTTCTTTTCTTGCATCAGGTATTTTTCTATAATTGCATATCTCTCTCTCTCATCAGTGACAAGTCTTTTCTCAGGGAGATGCCTGCCTTGAACATCCCTTGGAAGGATCTTTGTATGTATTTGCAAGCAGAGTGCTGTTAACCATTGTTTTCTCACAGAAACTGCTTTGAGTGTTGGGTTTAGTGTCTCTGACACTCATGATCTATCCCACAGGAGACATAAAAGTGTCATTTTGGGTAAAGTACACTGCAATTTTATTACAGGAAGCTTTCTATGCTAGGTTTTTCTGTTGTTATCAAATAAAAGGAGTTGAACACTCCCCCTGCCCATCCTCCCCACCTTGGGCTTAAATTTTTTTTTCTGAAAGTTGCTCTAAAATTATCCAGTAAAACAATGTAATGGAATGAAGGACCCTGGACCCATTCAGGAACCTGAAATCTCAGGTGATGTACAATGTCACTGATATACAGGGCCAACTCTTCTTCACCTTGTTTGTATTTCTGGTGCCTCTAAACTGGTGCTGCCTCTCTTCTTCAAATCAGAATATAATGTCATAAGTTCCACTGAGTCTCTCCTGTCACAGCCCTATCTCAGTGTTGAGTTAGACAACAAAATAATAAATAAATGAATATTTTTTATTCAGAAGATCTGATGAGTTTTTACATAATTTTGTGTCTCAGCTGACCCTGAGTAAATACAGTTTCTCTTATCACAATTTGAATGTGAGCAGTCCCAGCTGCTCATGCTCTCCAAAGCCTGAAAGAGATGACTTGGAGATCACAGACAGAAGCAGAAAATAGGAATAAACCCAGAAACCACCACAATATGAAGCAGCTGAGATGGAACTGCAGAGGAATAGTCTATTTGGTCCTGCACTTCTACTGCTCTTCCAGTGCAGCTGCTTTTTATCCTCCTCTACCAAAGAATCACACATTACAGTGTTGCTGCATGAGAAACAGCTCCACACTCCTTGCTTGACCTGGGGTTCCTTTTTCTGCTTTTACAACAGTCAGAAATCAATGCTGTGGCTGGGTAGCTGGGTAGCTGTGCATTTGGCATCCAGCTGGGTGCTGCTTCCTCCTCCCCTCTCTCAGTCCTTCTGATGTATTAAAATCTGGGTGTTTATTCCAAATCATCAGACCGTGTCATTCAACAGTGTTTGGCAAGTTTTATTTATTAATTTTTTTCCCCAACAAAAGCCTGCAAGGCAACAGAAAAGTAAAGCGTAAAATACATTTGACTTAATTGGCAGCAGCAGACTGCATGCGTCAGAAGGAATTAACCTCCAATAAAGCAGGATGTGCAGGAAACACAATGTACTAGTTTGATATGGTCTTTCAAAGCTACCACTTCCTGAAACAGAGGCAGAAACTCAGGTCGGCTGAGCCTGCAAGAGGCCCTTGGGTTGATGTGCGTGCAGCAGCTCTCAGAGGTCCGGCACATACCTCTCCAGAAACCTGGAAAGATGGAATTCAGGATCTCCAGCCTTGTCAGGGTTTTCATCCCCTTTTTCGCCTTCAGAGTTTGAATACAAGGCAGATGGAGCAACATTTTTGCTTCCCCTCCTGTGGTTCAGCCTCAATGTCCTCACCCAGTCAATGATCTGAATACTGAAGCGGCAGGAGCAGGCAGATATCATTTCTGGGACACCCTCATCAGTGAAGACACAAAGAGATGGCTGATCCAAAACTGCATAGCTTGCATCTTCAGAAGCCCACCCAGTGTGAACAGATATGTCTTGAGGACTATTTATAGAAAATAAAAACTTTCATGGGGGTTTTGGATGGGTTTTTTTTTTTGAGTTAATGAAGGATGGACAGAAACATATGGCTGCAGTAAAGAAGGACAAAGGAACCTGTGCCCTGGTTTAAAGATTCATTTTCACTTTGGTGTGTCAGTGACATGGACTCATTTTTCATGGTTAAAAGAAATAAGGAAAGAAGCTGGCTTGGAGACAATGCCCTGTCATTAAAGTCTTGACAAGGATGTTCTCTCATACAAGTTGCACATCTCCAGCAAGGAATTCACAGTGTTTTGGTAATGTTAGCAAATAGCTCTTCGATGTTTGCAAGGACTACTCATGGCAAACTGAGGCCTGGGGCTAGGAACACTTTGTGAGATTGTTTAAAACAGAGGTCTATTGATCCCTGTTTCCACTCAATAAAATAATTAAATTTCATCTTGGCCGATGGGACTAGGTGTTGGAACTGGAAGCTGGGTTCATTCTTGTAAGAGCAATTAATCATTTACTTAATTTTAAAGTGTTTCCATCATATGGATATCAGGGGGACTAAACCAAAGCTTGAACATACGTTCGTTTGTATTATGTCCTGAATTTCCATAAGCATGGTAATGAGATTTTGCAAGTTAAGAAGACAGTGGTTCAGATCCCAGAGATCTGTTCAGATCCCAGAGATCTCTACTCCCCCTTTTTTTTCATTAAGAAAAGCAATATCATTATTGGCTGATGTAATCTGGATCCTCAGGGTCACCATGGCCATTCTGGAGATGACATTCTGGTAAAACATTATTTAAAAACAAAGCAAAGCAAAAAATCTTCATGGCATCCTGAGCAAAAACACAATGACTGGCTCACAGTCAAATTCTTCAATTTTTAATTTTATTCAGACTTTTATGAAAATCACCAAGATAGAAGTTTGGGGAAGTTTGGATGTAAAAAACTGCTCCACTAAAACCATGGGCTCTTTTTTGGTATACTTAGAAAACACAGAGGCATGTGTGGGATTTTGAAGCACTCAATAGCACTGTACAATCTGGATGATATGGACAGTGTTTCTCTTGCCATCTCTAACAAATGGGGTGGCTGTAGTGGTTGTTCCTGGGCACAAGGTTCTCTTCATCCCCATGCAAGGTAAGATAATGAGACACCTCACAGCTACAGGCGTTTGGGAGCAGGTGTTCAATCTGCCCAGGAGAATCACAGGATCAGGGAGTGGTTTGGGTTGGAAGAGATCATAAAGATAATTTCATTCCAACCCCCTTGCCCTGAACGGGGACACCTTCCACTAAACCAGAAGCTTTGGGATGAACCTAAACATTGTCATGTTATCTCTGCAGTAAATGAGGCTCAGTCCATTCCACCAGAGAGGAATGAGTTCTCATCCTTGCAGGCAGGCTTCTGCACAGCTGCTGTCTTTACTGTCAGACCTTTGCTGTCATTGGCTGATCCCTGACCAGAATTTTGGGAAACTGCAGCTATCAGTAATTCAAGCAAAGACAGTTTTACTTCTCGCAGTAGCTATCTATTTATCTGCAGTTTAAGGAGAGAGAATTGAGGCCTAATGGTCACTAACTATGCCCTGATGGTAGCTGTTTAATGAGGATAAATGAGGAGTGCTGTGTCAGCTTAGACACTGGCAATAAAGTCCCAGTAAGCAAGCAGGCTGCCTCTTCCATCTTCTGTCTCAAAATCCATTTTTATACTCTCTCCATGACCTAGATCTTCATATCCTCCAGCCTCTCCCTCCTTTCAGTAAATGCCCTTTTGTGTTTCTGAATGCATTTCTTCCCCTTCAAGTGGTGCTGTTTTATTTTTTCCTGTCTTCAAGAAAAATAAGCACTGCCCTCCTTTGCCACTGGCTTCATTACAGCTCTGCCACATTATCATTTGCTTCCCTAAGAGATCTCTCACTTTTCATCCCTTCTCTAATTATGTTCTTGCCATTCTCTGAAAAGGCTCACCACAGATGCTTTTCACGTGCTCTCTTCCTTGCCTCTGCCTTGCAGAGGCTTTCACAGTTCTCCCCTTAAAACTAATTTTGTTCTTTATATGCTTGCTCTCTGAGAATATAAACATGAAAAATTAATATTGAAAAAGTTTATTTTTAAAACATAAATTTATATTTTATTTAGAGTTAAATTTTATATTTGTATTTATAAATTTATGTTTTATTTTTATTGTAAAAGTTAATATTTATAAAGTTTATAATTTTTTTAATTTATAAACAGGCAGGGCAAGTAGAAGACACCAAGGGCTTTCAGGGTGCACACATAATATTGTGGCACGCCAAATCAGAGAGAGGTGGTAGGAACTTTGCTCCCTTTGAGTCAATGACAAAAAATTGTATTAATTTGATTGGAGCTTTATTTGCAACAATATTTTTGGGACAGTTTGAGAACTACCAGACATGATCATGCATGGGAGTGGGATGCAGACAGGTCAGAAATTTTTCTGCCTTATGAAAGATTCTCAGGGACAACCAATTTTATCTGTGATTTTTTTGCTGGAGCAGGTAACCTGGAAAAGTACAGAGAGAAAAGGTCCCTGCTCTGTGCTTTCCATCACTCACTGGAGGATATCCACAAGAGGATAAATCCTGTGAGTAAAACAGGTGCCATACAAGATGCACCTATTTCAGAAGAAGAAGAAAAACTGGTCTTCCTATATGCCTGACTCAAGCAGGACTGAGGCACTCCATGATTTTTAGGCCAAGGAAATTTTCTTTCTGATTATTTTTGTAGCACAACAGAGTCATGAGAAGTAGATATTGACACCTAATTTAACTTCCTGGTGCACAGAACACTCTTTCATCTTTTTTCCAAGGACTCTCCAGTCCTTTTACCATCTTCCTTCCACCACACCTCTAATGAAACTGTGATGAGTTGGCTACTTGAGCTGGTGAACCAGTTTCCAAACACTTGAGTCTTTAACAAAGGCTCATTTTCTCAATATGACACTTCTTACAGGCAACAAACAACAGGAGTTTATATTACATCCTTCTACCAGGAGCACTCCAAAGCCACTTTGGGATGAATAGCTTCCACAAAGAAAGTGAAAGCGGATCTTTTTCTCCTGTAAACTGATTTAACACATTTGAAACTGATAGCACAGCTCTGCATAAGCTGAGAATGTGAACCAGCGTGTCTTGCTCTGTGTTACAAAGAAAGTTGGTTGTCATAATGAAATGACTTATGATTGCACTAACATTTTGTCAGAGTCCTCCTACAGCTCCTGTGGTGCTTTCACACCAGTTTTTCCTGCAGATCCCAGTAAAAAAAATTGCACAGACCGTTTGATATGCCACTCTTCATTGTAACTTCAATGCTTGCTATTAGCTCTGAAACCCCCATGTTAGTGCGCCAGTGATGTGGTTCATGAATTGCTCATAAAAGGCCAAACATTTTTTTTGTTGCTGACATCTATGCTTCCTTTGCTTTCTAGAGCTTGCCAGATGGTGTGTGCTGAAGGGCTTTGAGTAGGGTCCTGTCACTGAGCCCCTCAAGGTCACTGGAACATTTTTTTTGACTCCGTCAGTAACAGTAGCATTGTTCTAAAATTATGTGAGTGCATTGTGTTACAGAACACCAAATAATGCTGTCATGAGCTCACACAAGTTGCACACAAGCTGCAGGCGTCTCCACCAACCAAACTTTCCTTGACACAAAATAAATTTAACACGTGAGAGAGCTCAGGAGCCTGGTGGGGAATGGTACCATGAGAATGAAGTGGGTGAAGGTTGAGGTTTGTCTTCTCTCTGCCAGAGGAGGAAGAATTTCCACCTTGGAAAGGCTCCTTATCCCAGAACACACAAACATTCTTCACTATCAAAAGCGAATTAAGATCATTCTTTGCCCCAGGAGGCATCATCTCATCCATCCTTGAGGGTAGAGTGTGAAATTCCCTCATAAATTCAAACTCCTATGATATGGAGGATGGCCAAAGAAGGTTTGAGCAGATCTCCACAACTTTCATGAGCAAAGGATGCTCAGAAGAAAGAGGACCATAATCAGAAAGCAACGCTGTTTCTCCATTGCACTTGATGTTTTCATTATTTGCAATTATTTCAGGGCAGAGATTAATAGTGAAAGTATTCTAATTTGGAAAACATTGAACTCTTGCAAACTGAGACAAAATAACAATGTCTCACTGAATAGGTACGGTTGGAAGGGACCACTGGAGGACATCTGATCCAAACCCCTTCTCAAGCGGGATTCCCTGGAGAGTTTCACTAAGGATTGTCCCCAGGGAAGAAGACTCAAATATCATTAAACAAAAAGTGTGTAAAAAAAATTAGACCCTACCAGAGCTCCTTGATTCCCTATACTTTGTTTCTAAGACTTGCTGAGTTTTTTCTCAGAGATGCTGTAGTCCACAGGAGCAGAGCTGGAATAGCTACAGATGAAACAGTGGCAGAGGGATCCCAGAGAAGTGTGACCCTCTGACACCCTCTGGGGTGATGACCAGAGCATCCTCCCTGCCCAGAAGGAGACTGGTGACGAGTGGGATCTTCTGGTGGTGCCAGCCTGATGGGGAAAAAATAGGAGCCCAGGGGCAAGAAAGGGTGAACACCTCACAGACGCAGCACTTCATGCCCCTGTCTCACCCAGAGACAGAAATCAACATCCCCAGCTTTGTTCCCCAATGCCTCACTACCCCATGGCTGTGAGGTGGCACCACCAAAGCACAGCAGAGTTGTGCTCATGGGAGGTAAACCTCAAGAAAGAGCTGGCAGGAGGAGAGAACAGTGCTGAGATACTGCTGCAGCAAACACATATCTTGACAGTTCGCAGATGCTTCCTAAGGGGCTTTACCATAGTCTTTTTACTAAAATGTGGTTAGAGTTGGAGACCAGTAGCTTATACATCACAGATTCTGATAAAAAAACTGAGCAAAAATGTCAGCACGTTTGGAAGCTGTCAAAAGCTGAGGCTATGCGTGACTCATACAGAGAAAGAGAGAGAAGAGAGAAAGAAAATAAACCCCATCACATTTGAGAGCTTTGGAACAGATCTACTACAGTAACATGAAGCAACAGCTGTCAAAACAGCAGCCAGAGGGGCTGTGTTGCAGTCGGACGAGTTGGTTCCACCATGGCAGTCCACCCCACAAAGCTCCAGAAGAGAGGAATGAGAGAGGACATTAAATTAGCTATCCTGCCTGGGCATCACTGACTTCTCCAGGAGGTGAGATTTAATTTTCACGAGGTTGCTGAGCTGCTGGTGAAGGTGCTGAGCTCTCTCTGAGGAGGAGAAAGATGAAACCTTGGCATCGCTGTGGAGGAGCTCGTGGATGCTGAGGCTGACAGCCTGCAATGGCAGCAACACTGCTCTCAGCAGCAGCTTGGAAAGGAAACCTAAACTCCTGCGCCGAGCTGTGGCCTGTGCCATTGTCACAGCGTGGGGCTGCACTGAACGGAAAATACCCCTTGGCCTGCAGCCCTTCCTCTCTGCTGCTCAGGGAGGAGAGAGTTGGCTCTCATCACCGCCCTGCCAACAGCCCAGCCCTGGGACTGCCTTCCCTGCAGGGATCTGGAGAGGGATGCTCCATCTGGAGTGGAAATCCCACCTGGGTGGCAAGTTCTGCTCCACGGGTGCCCGAGGACACAGCTGGGACCAGAGATGTTTCTGTCCTTTCAGTGACAGGCACAGCACTGAAGCCCCCGTGGGGCCCATGGCACAGTCCATTTATAACTTTTAAGGATACTTTTAAGGATATTCTGGGAAAAATTAAAAAAAAATAAAGAGAGAGAGAGAGAGAGAGAGAGAGAGAGAGAGAGAGAGAGAGAGAGAAAGAAAGAAAGAAAGAAAGAAAGAAAGAAAGAAAGAAAGAAAGAAAGAAAGAAAGAAAGAAAGAAAGAAAGAAAGAAAGAAAGAAAGAAAGAAAGAAAGAAAGAAAGAAAGAAAGAAAGAAAGAAAGAGAAAGAAAGAAGGAAAGAAAATAAAAAAGAACAGAACCAAAGCATGTTTTTATCCATTACCATAAAGAGGGCTTGTGAATGCATGGTATTAGTATCCCAAAAGCTATTAAACTCCCTAGTGATGGGAAACAGATGGAAAATAAGACAAAAGAATTCACAACTCATGTTAGACTGAATTGAATTCCTTTAATTTCACACAATGAATAACATATGAATAGGATTAACTTTTTTTTTTCTTTTTTTTTTTTAGTTAAGTGCTCTATACTGTGCTAACCTGATTTGGTAGCGAAAAGACTGAGCTTTGTTTTAGAAAAAAATGTTTAAAAACCAACATCTAAGATCATGAAGGAGCATGACATTAAAGCATGCCAGATGTATCTAAGCCTCAAAGAACATCAAGTCCATATCCATTTTTAAATGTACAAAAATGCTTCATGAATAAAAACTGTTACAAAAAGAACATTTCAAACAATGTACAAGTTTTTTTCTTGCCTCTATATTCAATAAAATACAAATACATTTTTTTGCTCTAAAATATGTTTACATACAATCAAAGTAGAACATGCAAATTACACTTTAAAAAAGGCTTTTAAAAACCACTTATGAATACAAACTAAAAATTAGCCAGCACGACTTATAGAACAATCTTGTGCCCCATTCGTTTGATTTTTTAATTTTTTGAAATACAGTATATACATATTTAACACTTCATGTGCATTTATTATTTAAGAAATAGCTTAAAAAATAAAGAAAAAGAAAAGTAAAACAAACCAACATGGGATTGAACTGCTTCCCCATGTTGTCCAATTGGCAGCTCTTTTCATGTTTTTATATTTTTTTCTTTTTCTTTTTTTTTTTATGTAGTGTTTTATGCGAACTAGGCAGGCATCTTAAGGAGATCTCCAATATGTGTTCTTTGTTGAAATGTGCTTCTAATTATCTCAGAACTGCTGCACCCCAGTTTTTGGATGATATGGAAAGAAGAGGCATTACAAGGGCAAGATGTTTATTTTTTCAATTTAGAAAACCATACTGGTTTTGTTTCTTGGATTATTTTTTCCTTTTTAAAAAAAATTTTTGGTGGTTTTTTTATTTGTTTCCCTTTTCCCTGTATTCTTTTAGTTGTTCTTCAAACTCTTCAGGATGCTCATTAGATGTTCTTACGTGCAGTCCTGAATCAGGGCCTGTGAAAATAAGAGTTAGGGAAAGCCTTGTGTTTGGAACATTGATTTATGTTTATTTGGTGCTTTATTGTAGTGCTCAGAAGTCCTCGTGATGAACTGGCACCCCATTGCACCAGATGCTACCCAAATAGTCACAATTAGAATATTCTATGTTCCACAACATTTCTGCCAAATGGGCCGTGCTGTAGGATACTTGGGTAGCTGATGACTATTTTCACCTCTTTTAAATTTATTTTTTCCATTTCTTTTTTACAGTTATCCAAAAACATGCAAGGTGCTTCACAGAAAATTTAATATGGAAGGGCTCAAGAAACTGGCAGCATGAAGGTCTTGGAGACACAAGTGGTAATGTTTTTTTTTTTATTTTTTTTTATTTTTTTTCCTCTCTCCCTGAATATTTATCCCCATTTCTGGTTTTACACTGGATTGAGGAATAAAAGACCCACAGAGTGGATGCAAACCCGTGGCCTTATTTCATATGGCTCACAGCCACGTGATACTGTTTTGTGTTTTTATTGAAGCATGCTCAGATGTGTGCTAATCTGTGACACAGTGGAGGTGTTTGAAAGGTTTTTTTGGTCTTAGTAAGCAAAAGGGCTTTCACCCCAATATTATACAGTATTTGGAAATGTGTGGAGAGAATCCAGAGAGTTCCTCAGTAAATCTTCCTTGTGGTAAGGGAAAAAAGAAACCTCAAAAAGCTCATTACTGGAATATTGTTGGGTAATAAACGGCAGGAGTGGGATTTTAGCCTTAAGCCCTAAAACTAAATCCTTTATGATCTGCATGTAGTACATCGCCTTAAAATATTATTCTGTCAGCAACTTGCTTATCATTTTTATAGACTATGCAACATGCAGAACACAAATTCTGAGTGCCATCTAACAGTATTTTCAGTCTGCTGTTTATGACACTAACAAGCCACTCTCCCTGTCAGCCCAGGACCAGCTGCATGAGGGTGTTGTGTGGACAAACAGCCAAAGCTGAGCCACAGCACCACGCTCCACCAGCACCTTCTTGCCATGAAAACACAAACCTTGATCTTCTGGGTAGAGCCCATCCCATGCTGAGAGCTTTTAGCGACCAAGTCCTGAGCTTAGTTTCTCTAGGACAAATAGGATCCCTTCATGGTTTTGCTCAACGAAGGGTCTGTGGGGTTGTTCCCTCCATGTGGATGCTCTCCTTAAACACTGTGCCTCTAGCAGCCTTTTGGATAGCACTTTTTCAAAGGATAAGAGCATTCTTTTCCCAAATCTCAGGAGCTTGAGAAGCAGCAGCCACTCCATTATCCTTCCCTGGGGCAGTTTTATCCCAGTGTGTTCAGAAAGGTCCAGCCCAAATCCAGCCATTGGGGACACCCTGACCCTCTGGAAGCCACGATGGGCGTTGGATGGCAGAATTTGTTGCCTTCAGACCTACTTTTCACTCTCTACACACTGAAATGTCCTTCAGTGGAGGAAGGATATCACTGGAGATAAAACTAAGGATAAGTTGTTTGGCTTAATTTCAGCTACCTGGAATACCAAACTTATGATTTTTTTCTACCATTTTAAGTGACTGTCACCTACTTTCAAGCTCAAAGGAGATTGGGAGTAAAAGATTTATAAATTAACTAAACCTCAATCCAATGTTTTACAAGGAAGAAGAGAGGAGTTCAATGAGGTTTAGGGTTTTTTTTCTGCAGGCCTACAACTTCAGTCAATAACACTGTGCTAATTCAAGAGAGCTGAAAAGCAAAATTGGTTTTAACAGAACGAGCAACCAGCCAATTTATTTCTAAGCTGCATTAATTGGAAAACAAAAAGCACAAATAGGTATGATGAATGATGCAAAACAAATTGGAAACAAAATTCTGCGATCCCTCTTATCAGTTTTAAGGAGTTAGGACCTCAAAATTTGTTCCAGTCTTAAAAAAATAAAAAATAATACATCCCCTCTTCCAGCTCCCCGACGCAATCCTATCCCCATATGCGTTCAGTTTTAATAAGCTAAGGTGCTATCACAGAAGAAAAATCAGTCTCTAAAAAACAACGAGTTGTATGTTTACAGTGTTCCTCTAACACCATAGTCTTGATATGATTTTTGTAAATAAATAACAGAATAGAAACACAATATTTTTTTGTGGGGACTTTTCGTTGAGTTTGTTGTTTTGCTTTTTTGGTGGGGTTTTCTTGTCGTTCTTCTTTTTTTGTTTTTATTTTTTTTAGTGTCGTGCTATATGAAGCTTCCTTGGCAATAAACCAATTCAAGATTTCTTGAAAAAGGGAATAGAATTTGGCTTGTCAACCATTAAGAAATTCCAATCCCCCCTCCCTTGGTGGAATCTTCCCTCCCTGTTCCCATTTTAATATCCATCTTGCCATGCTAGGTGTTGAGTGCACCGCAGGATTTAAAAAGAAAGGAAATAAAGTTGAAAGTACCTATTTCAAATTTCAACAATTTACTTTCTTTTTTAAAAGCATTGACACTGCAATGGAACAGTTTTTTGTTCAGTCTTTGTTTTAGCGAAACATTTTAATTGGGCTGTGGATATGGAGCTTGGGTATTTTACCCAAGTTTTATCAATGGCTAACGGACAACTCGAATGAGAAATGTACAATTTGAACTGACCATTTAAAGAGACGATTTGTCACACACAGTTTGCATCCATGCAGACTGAGAGCTTTATAATTACATTATGTACAAAAAAAAATTATTTTTTAGTTTATTAAGGCAACCACAACTTGGAGAACATGTCCAAAGTGGCATTAATACAATTGCAGTGGTGATACCCTTTGAACATTTTTATTTCTATTTTCAGATAAGAACACTTATTCCTTTTCTTTTTTTTTTTTTTCAGAAATAATTGCCAAGAAAGGATCTATTATCCATAGGGTTTGTTCTATATATTTTTTTAAAACAATCTACTTTATCTATTTTCTTTAAAAGATAATATCAAGGCATTGCTACCCAAAGCAAATTATTAATATTCTGGTTTTCCCATTAATTTCACTGGGAATTGCAGATGGCAAAAACTTGGTAGATTTGGGTTCTGGTTTTTATTTTATTTTTTTCTTTTTGTGTCCTATTTTTTTTCCTTTTATCTTTTTTATATTTTTTTTTTGGTGATTTTTTTCCATGTTTACTATAACTATTCCCCAGAAGTGTCTTGCTGTTCTCTACTCATATGTACCGAGCATCAAAACAACTTGGCTGATGGATGACCCCTTTTTCACATGCCATTGCCAAGTTGCTTCATATAAACGTGCTATTGTAACCGAATATCCGTGTATACCTTATTTTAAATGCTGTGATATTCCATCATTTCTTGGGATAGCACTCGGAATGAGTGTGCACGCGTGTAAGGCTCTAATTTTCTATTGCCTATATTGCAGCTAGTTGTAACTAGGCAAGAAAATGAAAAAGAAATATATAGTTCTAGCAGGAGCCAGGCATTTTGGCTTATGCTGTCCCAAAGCCTGGTAGGTATATAAAACTGGAAAAAAAAAATCAAATAGGTTATAACCAATATCACAGTTGAGAAAATTACATTATTTTTTGTTGGGTTTTTTTCTTCTTTGTTTCTTTCTTTGTTTCTTTCTTTGTTTCTTTGTTTCCTTTTTTTTTTTCCTTTTTTTTTTGCTTTTTTACAGTGATTTATACTATGGTAAAGTTACTCTTAGTTTCACCTGGCCCACCAAACAGAATCAGAGTCGAGCATGCACCCTTAGTGACAACGTTCAGCTATCTGCGAGGATGACTTCCAGCCTCTGGGTACGGTATGAGAACAGCAATGCTGAGATTCAGATTAGTTTTGGAAACTCGGCAGAGTTCGTGCTTTTTCCAACTTTGACACACATCCTCCTCCCCTGTATCCCCCACTTTTCCCGCGCCTTTCCCCCCCTCTTTCCTTGGGGGGGTGGCTTGGGTCAAAGCGATGAAGAGGAAAGATGCGCGCCCAGCTGGCACAGCTCTCTGCAATGAGTTCTGGCTGCTGAAGGGACAGGTCAGTCTGGTGCTGCCAAAGGGGTGAGGCCGACTGTGCACCTCCTGTCCCCCAGTCCTGGCGTGCTCCACTGTGGGCACCCAACATCTGACGAGGTGCACTGGCCTTAGGGAAGGCCTTCGCTTTCGCTCCCTCTGCCCTTGCGGTGCCGCTTCACTTTCACGTCCTCCTCTTCCTCCTGCGGGGACTTGTTTTTCCTTTTTCCGACCCGGGGCGCCCGGGGCAGAGGGAGAGGGAGTGGAGGGGGTGGAGGAGGCAGAGGAGGCGGCAGCGGTGGCGTCTCTCTAGCCATGTGTATGACAGCCTCGATGGTGGCCATGATTGTATCTTGAGTGGCTGCTTGCTCCAATATTAACGGGTTGAGTGTTGGTCTCTGACCTCTTTTGCTCGGAAGGTCAACGCATTTTTCCAGAACGGGCATTTGGTCTCTGGAGTCTTCGTCAAAGGAAAGGGGTTGCTTCCGAGGACGCCCCCTCCTCTTCTTCACGAAGTTATTGCCTGTCTTTGATTGTCTCTGCAGCCGCTTGGCTTTCAGGATCTTGTTCACATGGTCCAGGTTCTTCTTTGTGGACAGGATCTTGGTGTAGTTGCACATCTTGCGCACCTCGCACTGGATTGCTTCGATTTCACGGCGCTTGAACCTTTTCTTCAGTGGTGAGCTGGCTGTTGGGAGACAAGGAGAGAAACAGGGGTGGGTCAAACAAGAGTGATTGGAAACTCTTTTTTTTTTTTCTAGCATCATGAAGATTAGATGGAAATACAACTTTCATACAAGTAGTCTTCAGAGATTGCCTGTTCCCTCTTCTAAAGAAACCAAGCTTTTGCTACAGCAATGTTTTAGCATGAGTTTGCTTCATTCTCATTTTTCAACCTTTAATTGGAAAGAAGGAAGCTCAGCATAGCTGTTATATTGGTCCAGCTTAACTATTAAGCCTTCTGTACCCCAAAGATGTAATCCTGATGTCTTCAATTCAGCCTTTAATTCTTGTCACGAATGCCAGTTAGTATGAAAAGTGTTTGTTGCTGAAACTAGTGGGCAGAGACAAGATGTGTGGGTCACTTCATCTGTGGCAAATTCATTACCCCTGCCTGGGTTTCTGTACTATCATCTCCTCAGATACTAGCTGAAACTACTCAGTCATATAATTGACTTTAATGGCCCCCAAAGTAAGCTTACTCCTAGTTCAGTCACTTACTTTAGATCTGAACCAAGTCCAAAGTAGTTAAGTTTCTTGCCAAGGTCACGTTGTGAGTCATTGTCAGAGCTGGGAAGAGTACCCAGAATTTCTTGGCTCCTTGTCCTTTGCTTAGGACACGAGACCATGCTTGTTTTGCCTAAATTGTCTCATTGTCCTTTCCTGAACATGGCATCTGTTCAGAGTTCAGGATTTGCACACGGATTAGAAGTAACTACCCCTTTGTGAGGGAAGCAGAATGTATTAATTCTGCTATTGCAATAACTGGTGCTCCCTCTCACTCCTAACATATCTGTTCTGTGCTGCTGGGAAAGAAATGATGGAAGTCAGAATTTCCTTTTTGGTAAAGAATAAAACATCCTACTAAATTAACCTCAGCCCACATCTACTGGCAAACTTAATTTACACCTGACTGTCAAGCAGTCATTTGGGTTTGAAATCCTTGAAGTTTCCCCGAGCAGGCAAGATTTTGAGGAAAGGTTCATTTGGGGGTTATCTCTGCCTTCATGGCTAACAGGCTAATCTTCCAGCAGTAGTTTAAATAAAGTTGCTATTGTAGCATTTTCTGCAGATAACCAGGAGCTGTCAAGTTGTAGAATCTCCTCTTGCTCTCTATGGGCTGTGACAGATTCAGCATATAAACCTCATTCACTGGCCTTCCCTCTTGGAGAACATAAATTATTGGCTCTTATACCACCATGTTGCTTGGATTCAGGGAAGAGCTTGCATAAACAAACCCAAGTTACAATGTAAGAAGCAGGAGTGAGTCATAAACAAAACACAGACATATGCTCTCTTATAAATAAAGACCTGGGATGGCCAACTTCCCAAAGTCTGGTTTTCATTAATTACAAAACAAAATACATTTTCCATATGTAACCCACTCCCCACACCAAAAAGAAAAATAAAACCCATTTGCAGTTTGTGGTTCACAAAGGACAAAAGAAAAGAGGAATGCAGTCATTTTGGTACCAAAGGAAAAGAGAAAGGAAATGAAATATCCAAGTTGCTCAGGAGAAGCTAATTAGTTGCACAAAATTCCTCCCAAGTAGGTCACCCCTAAAAACTGTGGATTCAAGATCCCTAAAGGCAAGTGGCAGCAAGCTATTTCCCAGAAATTTGATCAAAAAAGGTTAAGTCCCTGTCACAGAAAATGATTATTCTCATCTGTTCTCACTGGTGATTGACATAAGGAGTCCCAATAACTTCAGCCTTAAGCATTAAAATCCTTTGAGTCCCACCCATATCCTGAGAGTAGCTTCAGGTCAGAAGATCTAAAAAATCAAACATTTGGCACATTCCTCAAGTTCACTGTCCACCTTTTGCCTTTTATTTCTATTGACAGGGCACATTTTCAAGTCCTATTTTTTTTTTTTAATAACAATATTTGAGGTTTTTTTTTTTTTTTCTGAAAGTAAATCTGAAATTTTTCAGTTGGTGATTGACAACGGAAAATTTATCAGAAATGCAGGAAAGCTTGCAAGGTATCACGATGATACCAGGAGATTTGGCTTTACTCTCAATATTCATTGGAAAGAAAGTAAGCCAAGGAACTGGGGAAAAAAAGATTGAAATAAAGCATTAGCCAAGTCCCTGCAAAGATGATATGTGTTTACTGAGATTTATCTGCTGCCAGCTGTTTCTGCAGATTGGTGTTACCATCTGAGCATGGTCAGTGGAGACCTGGTCTGGACAGCTGGCAGAGGATGACCTCAGCTTCTAAACCCTAAAATGGGAACTCTATGCAGTTCAAGATGACCTTGCACATTGTTTTGATGTCCTGATGCTGGGTAAGAACAGAGAGCTCCGCTCCATCCTGAAACCCTCTCAGGCACTCAAGAGGTCCCTCAGGCTGAGTCCTGAGTGGAGCCTGATTCTGAATAGACACGGCCCCAGTGGAGCAAAGGCTGGCACCTGCCTTCTGCCAAACTGCCCAATTCCCCAAAATTAACTGATATGCAGGCAGTTGTGGGTAGGCTTCTGCTCCTGCATGTAAATGGATGGCTGAACACCACTTTCAGTGCATTCCTTCATGTTTAGATACTTTTTTTGCCCTTTTAAAACTTTGCAAACTCACGAGTCTTCTCATTTTTGTGCTGAAACACATTTTCACATTTAGGGAAAAAAACCCCTATGTGCTGTTCTGTGCTGGCTTACTGCACTAATTTTTCCTTTTTAAATGCTTTGGGGTGTTTATGGCTTTCTCAGGGAGCTAGTTAGAAGCTACTAATAACTCCTTTTCTTTCTTCCTAGCAAGCCTCTGAACTTGCAGGCTCTAGAAATCATCTGAGTTGTTACACAGTCTGCCAGTAGTCAGAATGCATGTACTGGGTAAGTACCTGTGCTTTCAGGTCAGGCTTTTAAAATGAGATATTAGGAAACCCAATATTATGTTGATTATTGAATGTCAGGGACATCTGATTGTACATTTGGTGTAGGAAGACTATGCAGAAAGAGTCTGATGGGCCTGCAGGGGGAAGCTTTGATGAGGTGTGCCTATGATAAAATATCAGGGAGATCTGCCAAAGTAAACTAGCATTGAAGTGAGAGCCATTAGGTGTTATCAACTCATCTGGAAGCTCTTGGTGAGCAACCTTTGATATAAAATATTTTCCTATATTGCCATGTGACATACTGCTCTGCTGAAAGCCAAAGCTATGCATTAATCTTTTCCATTTTATCCAGACAGACTCTGCCCAACCCTGGACCCAGGCTGGTCTGTGTTGGTCTTACTTTTCTGGATTTTTTTCTGGTCTGCCTCCACAAAGGCAAAATCCAGCTTAAAATGAAGGGAAAATACAAATGCTTGATGCAGCACAAGCTTTTATACTTTTCTCACTCTCCAAACAACCCCACCTAGCTGCCCCAAAACAAGGAAGAACCAATGTTAGCCTTAAACCACAGCTTCACAAATTTCAAATAGGGCACATGGAGGCCTGGTGCTTCTCCCCTCCCCAGGGTCCACAGGTGCAGTGAGGCTCAGTCTCACAAATTAGAAATGGCTGCAGGCCATGCTGGGAAGCCATACAGGAATGAAATGATGCTGGAAACAGCTTCTGAAGCAAAGAGAGCCACTCCTACCATAAATACATACTTCCAAGGGGAGCTAGAGGAGGCTGAAAGACCCACCCCAGCAGTGATAGTGAACAAGGAAGTGAGCCCAGGTATATCAGACCCTTTGGATGTTCTTCATTATCCCCATAAGTTAATTTTGGATGGCTCTGTTATGTCTGAAGCCCTAAAATCCTTCTTGCTGCCTGTTATTCTCCATCCCTTTAGAGGTGCCTGAGGCCACTCGCAAGAACATGGCACAGAGGAGGCTGCTCAAAGCTGGGGTCAATTTCTTGGCTTGCATTGGATGGAGGAATTTTCAAAGAGCTTCCTATTAATTACAGGAAACCCATAGCACTGTCCTGTTTTCCCATTAACACAGTTTCTTTTAGTTTTCAGCTAAATTATTTCAACATCTGGGCTACAGATAAACCAACAATTTAATTAGACTTCTGAAAATGGAAAGAATGAACTATGCAGTCAAGCATACACTTTCATCTTGTAACGGATCATAAAATATTTGTGTGCTTTCCTTCTCTGCTGCTTTAAAAATCTGTCCTTGGTTTATATATAGGAAAGTACTAAAGACTAAATAGACAATCCTGATTTTTTTAATATAAAAATTTATCTTTACAGAGGCTAATTTGCAGTATGAAACCCTTGTTTTCAGAATTTATTCAAGAAGTGAGAGGGAAATAAAAATAAGTGCGTTGAAAAAGCACTTTCAGCTGAATGATTAAATATGCAATAATTCTGTAAGTCAGTGATACAAAGATGTTTCTTTTGAATGTGGCATCAAAAGTTTGACAAGACTATGAAACTCCTAATGGCTGCATGTAGGGTAATGAACTGTGGATTCCCCAGTCACTGGAAATTAATACAAAATGGAAGATTAACCTCTCTATCCATGCCCAAGGAAAGGCATGATGATGCCTGAATGACTTGGCTCAATTTCCAAGGGTATAAAGATATCACCTTTCCGATCTGATTCAAAATAGAAGCACAAAATATAAGTTGATAGAAAAGCATGCTATTCTGACTTATTTATTCTGGTATTTTAAATCACTGCTCATTGCCCCAGACAATTTTGCATTTGCAAGACAGAATATTATGCTAAAATCACTGAAGTATGCAGTAAGAAATCTCATCTGCTCCTCAGCTATTCACTGTGTATTTGGTTTGTTCATGCTACAGGGGTGGGAGCATTTACAAGAAATGAAGAATGGGGCTGAGGAAGGAACCAGGAGTCTTGCTTCAGAGTGTCCTGCTAGACAGGCTGGTGCTACTTGCATCCTCATTATTGCACAAGTGGTGGTGTGTGAATAAAATAGATTTGGTGTGCCAAGATCTACAGTCACGGTAAGAAAGCATTGGAGATGTTACAGTCTGATTATCACATTAGATATTCATATTTGCAGCTACTTTTCCAATCAGGAAGGGAACTGGGTGAACATATGGTACAGCTCCAGAAGGAGGAAGATGGGGAAGAAACAGAGGGGCTGGAGTGAAAACAGCATTACCTGCTTCAGATGTTGCTGATGATGAAGGTAGGAGAGATAACACTGGACTTGGCATTGCAACACTGTCAACAGCTGCTGGTTTCCTTCTGGTCATCACATTACAGGCAGAACTTTCCATTTTACCATGAAGTGAAGTCTGGTCTGCTTTTAAGTGGGGACCTGCAATTCCTGGGGAAACAAAGTTTGGGCGAGTGTTAGTACTGTAACATGTCTGGGGATATATCTGAAAAAAAGAGAAGTAAGTTGCTGTCCTTGATACATTGATATATTTCCATATTTCCTTGTGGATGTATCTGTAATACAGTCTTGATACCAACAAAGATCATAACTGTCATCAGTTTTTGATAATTTTGCTGGAGGATGTACCATCACTGGTCTCTATAAACAATGGTGAACCAACAAAACATTTTACTTTTAGTACATTAGTGCATTAGTACTTTTTCTTCTAGAAAACCATGTACACTCTTATACATGTATAAAGACAGATATCCTTCTTAACTCTGTTTACTGGGAATGCCTATGTATCATTTCCTGTGCAGTTCATTCTCCACACATAGTTACATGCTTCTCTGCTATAAACACCTGACTTAGTGGGTGTTTCATCTGAGTAAGGAGCAGGCATCAGGAACAACCTCAATATGCAATTCCCATCCGGAGCACGTTACATTTATTTTTCAGGAATTCTCTTCCTAATTAAATTTGCTTTGCAGCTCATCAAAGGGAAATGAGTTAAGGAAAGAAAGAGTTGTTTGTCATATGTCTTTCTACCTACAGTTTACAATGCAGAATAAATGAGTGGTAAAATAATGCCAGAGAAGTTAAATATTCCAGAAAAATAAAAGTTATGCACTTATGGCTGGCAAATTCCTCCACTAACAGTATTCCTCAAACTCTTGTGTAGTTTTTAACCATTTTGTTTGCTTGTAAATATGTGAAATTTAAACTCCTGGCATGGAAATTTGAAAACCTCTCCCAGTCTCTGTGATGTTTGGCTTATACATGATTAGGGCAGATATTCATTTATCAGAGATAATCCTTCATAAATTCCTTCTTTTTTCAGATCTCAACCTGCACATGAGGCTCAGATAAAATGCACCAGATTTTGGCAACTAAATTATACAATGATTCAAAAAACCACAAAGCAGCTGAGGTTGAAAACTTCTCTTGAGACCACCTTGCCCACGTCACCCTGCTCAAACAGGGTCATCCAGAGAAGGCTGCCCTGGACCACATCTGGCCAAATGAGAATATCTTCAAGGAGGGAGAGTCCACAACCTCTCCCTACAAACTGTTCATCCCCTCAATAAATCCACACTGTTCAGGAACTACTTGTGTAAATGTTTCAGCTTGTGCCCAATTACTCTTCTCCTGTCACTGGGCAGCATTGAGAATAATCTTGCTCCATCCTCTCTAATCTTTCCCATCAAATATTTGCATATGTGGAAAAATCTCCCTGAGCCTTCTCTTCTCCAGGCAGAACATCCCATCCTTCTGAATCTTTCCTTATAAGAGAGATAATATCCCAGATTCTTCATAATCTCTGTGGTCTCTGACTGGACTCTCTCCCACATGTCCATATTCCTCTGGCATATCAGCCACTGCTCTGAGTTCTGAAATTCTCCAGATTTGTGGAGGGTGTTCTCTACCCTGCCACCCTGCTCATTAATTGACATATTAAAAGTTTTTAGTCCCCATATCATGGAGTGCATCTCTACTGTCTGGTCTCTAAGTGGATTTTGTGCTACCCATCACAGCCCTATGAGACCAGCCAGTTTTCAGTCCATCACAGAGCGCATTTATTCTGCCTATGTTTCATCATTTTGTCTGTAAGAAGCTGATGGAACTCAGCGGCAGAACTCTTGCTAAAGTCAAGATAAAACCCACCCAATTGGTGAGGCATGATTTCCACTTCACAGATCTGTGATAACTACTCCTGGTCATCTTTTCCTCCTTCATATGTTTGGAAATGCTCTTCACAATTGTTTACTCCATCAAATTCTAGAGACTGAGATGAGACTGAACAGCCTTGCTGCTTCCTTGCTTTTGCTTCTTGACCTCATTGGACTGATATTTCTTCTTTTCTAGTCCTCAGAAACATCTCCTGATCACCACAATCTTTCAAAAACAACCTAGAGTAGTCTCACAGTGATGCCAGCCAGATCCCTCAGCACCTTTGGGTACATCCTGCCAAATCCCATGGATTTATGCATGCCCACTTCATTTAAATGTTCCCTAATCAATCTTCCTCCAAGAGCAGGTTTCTTTTCCACAGCAGCATTATAGGCCTGGGATTCTCAAAGGCCAGTCCTACCAGTAGAGATCAAGGCAAAGAGGACAATAAGTCTCCTGCTGATCTTTTTCAGTCAGGGTCCCTGTTTCATTCAGTAAGGGGCCCATATTTTCCACAGGCTATTTTTGGCTGCTTTATGCAACTGTCAAAACATTTCTTGTTGGTCTTCTGCCCTAGATTCAATTCCAAGTGGGCTTTGCCTTCCTAAGCCCATCCTTGCATGCCTGAATATTGTAGATCTCATTCTCTGGCTCACCTGCTTCCATGTCTCTTTTGCTTCTTTTCTGTACCTGAAATTACTCAGCAGCTTCTTGGTCAGTCATGAGACTCTCCTGACATTCTTGCTGAGTTTGATTTGCCACCCTGGTCTGGTTTTGCATGTCTCCACAATGTTCCTGATCCAACATTCCTGATTCCTTTTTCCCTAGGAGTAGAATCCAGCCCCCATCTGACCGTCCTGTCAGGGAGTTGCAGAGAATGAGAAGGTCCCTCCTGAGCCTCTTTCACTCCAGTCTGAGCCTCCCCCATCTCCCTCAGCTGCTCCTGCTGCTCCAGACCCTTTTCGCTTTTGTGTCTCTTCACTGCACTCAGCTTCTCCATTCACAAACCAAAAATTCCTTATATTTGCTATTTGGAGCTGCTATGAACAGTCCCTATGAACTTGGGTTTCTGGCATGTAAAAGGAGAAATATCAGCAGATCTGTGGGTTCTCTCAGAAGCTGTGGAAGAGATCCCTATCAGATTCAGGCACAGAAATGCTACAGTGAGAGGAGTCTAAAAGATAGGGATACAAATGGGCCAGTCTGGGAGAGGAGTCCTGATGAAAACGTGACCTGATATCAGCTGGTGGATTTAAGGGAGGCAAGAAAGGGCAGAAATAGTCACGAGTGAGACAGTGTTACAGGTCACAGCTTGGTGGGGATAAACAGAGCCGTCTCTGCCTATTAGACCACACATCTTTCCAGAGCCTCAAATCTAGCATTAAGCATCTCAAATTGTATCCATTAAACTTCAATCTCTCTCTGCTCGGCTTCTCTAGTGCAAATGAGAACAATAATATACCCCTCATCTCAAGAGCAGTCCTGTGAAAATAAAATTATCAACATTCATGAAACATTCATCTATTCATACCGAGGCTTAGAAATGTGGAATAAATGAGACATGATGTCATGCACTGAATAGCAAGAGGAAAATCCAGCTCCCAAATAGCTGTTCATTAGGTGAGCTCTATACATTGAATAAAGCAGTCTCCCATAGAATAAGTGAGATATTTGACTAGGTAATTACCCTTTGGAGCTCTGTGTATGCACACCTGAGGTCTCACCACTACACAGTGCTTGGGTTTGTGCCTTAACAATATTTATTCATGAGTGTAGTGGGCGCACAAAAAATGTGCACATGTGGGTGCATGTATCAATACACACACACATATATGCACGTGCATATGGTACATAATAATGCTAACAACCTCATAAATTCAACATCTGGTCCTAATTAAACTGAAGGGCCTATATAAAGAGCCGTATGAAAACATGCAGCTGTAACCTGTTGACCTCTATTGATAAAAAAAGAAAAAAGTCTGTGAAGCTGTGTTTCAACATATCAAGGGACAATCACTCATTTTTTCAAAGGTAATCCCCCACAAACCACTTATCCTCTCAAATCTCTACCTGCACACAGTGTTTGCATTAGGGACCTTGATTTATGGATCCCCACTCCTTGGATGGAGAGGCCAACTTCCTGTTGCCGTGGTTACTTAGATCTTGGTTCAAGGTTAAACTACTCCCAAATCAAAATCAGTGGCAGGCACAGCATCTAACAGCCAGGTTATTGACTACCCTAGGATGCTTAAAGGTCAAAGACCAAAGTGCTGCTCACTGCCTTTGGGGTGAGTCAATATTTTCAATATTTTTATTCTGTTTCTTCTGAAGAAGTAGTTGCTGCTCAATTACCACCTATCTGGGTTTAGCAAGGTCATACAAATCATTGAGGAAAGTCCTCCCTCTACAGAAGAGATACAAATGTAATGAATTACTTCAAAGTCTACATGGCCCAATTGCAGCTCATCACTGGTGAATCATGGGCTCAGACATCTGTCTCTTGTTTTTTAGGGGCTTGGTTTCTTCAGCCTGTATCCCTCACCTCACTGAAAATCTCCTCTATATTGAGGAAGAAGGGTAATTTATGGATCTGGAGCAGTCAATAAAGGAGAGCCATCAGTTTTCTTTCCTGGATACCAGAATGCAAACAGAGATTCAGAGGCATTGTTGGGAACACACAGAGGTGCAGCAATTTGCTGACAAGGTTTTGAGGCATGCTGCAGTAGTGGAATGTCTGTCCCTCAGTGTGCAGACCTGCTGGTGTGGTATCATCACCTCTCATTGCATTTTTTCCTCTCCGTTGGGCTGCTCAGACGGCCTTGGGTAGGAGAAGGCCCTAGTTCAACCCATCTAAGAGTCAGGTGAAAATAAGTAATTTCCAGGGATGTAAGAGTTTAAAATTCACATGCTCATTTGTTGAATCAGTATATTTTATCCTTTGGCACTGCCTCAGCAAGAGAGAAGATTCTGTGGGGGCTGGAGCACTTTTGCCATGGAGACAGGCTGAGAAGAAATGAGAGTTTTTCAGACTGAAGAAGGCTGTGGGGAGACTATACGGCCCCTTCCGGTACTTGAAAGGAACCTCAAAAAAAAATCTGAAGAGTGACTTTTTTGTGCACCCAGATAGTGATAGGAGAGAGGGGAACTGATTTAAATTCCAAAAGAGGAGTTTTAAATATCACAAAGAAATACTTTACTATGAGGGTGGGCAGGCCCTGGCCCAGGTTCCCCAGAACAGCTGTGGCTGCCTCTGGATCCCTGGAAGTGTCCCAGGTCAGGGTGGATGGGGCTTGGAACAACCTGGGATAGTGGAAGTTGTCTCTGACCATTGCAGGGGGTTGAGACAAGATAGTATTTAAAGTCCCTTCCAATTCAAGCCATTCCATGATTCTATGATGTAAACTCATGGCCTGATTCAGAACTTATTTATCACCTATCTGTTAATCTTTGTGCTTTTCCTCCAAATTAGAACCCTTTTCATCTCATGAGAGACCCATACCTTCACTCCCCTGAGCCCTACAGACAGCACAGACAACACCACATGAACATGCAAGCAAACAACGGGCAGCAAAGCAGGAAGGAAATCAATCATTATGTGCATAATGAGAAAGGGCACGAGGACAGGACAGCTTCAAAAGCAGAGGTGGACATGATGGATTTTATCAGGAGCCTGAAACAGTGATGGTATGATTATAAAGAAATAATCACCATAATCGTGAGTAAAAAGGTGATTCAGGAGAAGCATGATTCTAGTTCAGGGCCAACTCGCAGAAAGCTTGTGTAGGAGGGAAGACAATGCTGACTTGAAATTGGCCTTTCCTTAAAGATTTATGGCATTTTTCATTCACTGGCTGAGCAACTTATGAACTCTAACTGAAATTAATACATTAATTTTAAAGACCTGGTAATTATTGTTATTGTTATTAAGTGCTAACTTTTCAAGCAATGTGGTCCAGCTGCATTGTGCTGGGCTCTGTACAAATGGATTAATTTACTTGCCTTGCTTTACTGTTAAATCATGATCACCCTGCTTATTGCATTCATCTGTTTTCCCTCATCGTCTATTTGCACGGAAAGATTCTTGGACAACGTGCACCTTTTCTCCTTTAATCTGTGCACAGAATCTAGCACGACGTGCACCCAGGCTGGAACTCAAAGTGCCAGTCCAAAAGAGATAATAAATGTTAATTTGCCATTGGAAAATGGAAAAAATCAGCTGATAAAAACTGATCTCAGCAAAGCTTCCGCTAGGGAAGATTTTTCTTTGGAGAGTTCATTGGGTTGGATTCATTCTCCCCACAGATCTCTGGAAATCCACATCTATACTTAAATTGTTTGTGTGTCTGACCATTGTTATTGGAAAACTCTTACAGATAGTTTTATTTTTTCCCTCCCAGTGTCTTTGCACAATGAAGCTACGCAATGCAGCTGTACAGGAATGCACGTCTAAACATGCAGTTAGTCAGAGCATTTGCATTTTGATAACTCCTCAGTTTGGAATAAAGAACCAGAAGAAACCTCATATCTTGGTGAATCTTTTCTTAAGGCTGGTTTTAAATAAATCAGTCAAAAGTTTGGCATTGCATCATATTCCAGAAGGGAGAACTGAATTACTATGTGATAAATGTAGTTAAGGAAAGTAATTATTCTTCTTAAAGTAATATTATTACCTTTCTAACTTATGGAAGTAATTTCCCTGGGTTCTATTTGACGTGTATTATCATTTAAAATAACTGTACTTTCAATGTAAAGCACTGCTTTATGACTTTAAGTCCTTTTATCTTCCTCCCTTTTCCACCACCACATTAAAAACTTCAAATTCCACCTTTTCTAAGAGGGATTTTCTATTTTGCAGAACATGTCCCCCTGAATAAAACCGAGTGCCTGCAGAATAATAATGCAAAAAAATTACTCCCATTGCCAACAGGCAAAAATTTAAGAGATGAAGTCTGCTTTATTTCATTCTTGCTATTTTTCTACTTTTTTTTTTAATCAGAATAGTTTTAGAGAAAGAAAGAGGGAGACTGAGAAAGCCATCATTAGATAGATCTTCTGATCTTTATCTCCAGTAGCACAGTCAGAAGAGCTAATACTATGATGATAGCTTTGAAATCTCTTAGGAATTGAATAAAAAGAAGTGATAGTGATGAACTCCCAGCTAATAAACACAGAGTGCTTATTTCTGCAGAATGATCAATTTCCAGATGTCCTGAGGCTTGTCTGATACAGTTGATTTACTCATTCTCCCTCACTTCACTAATAAAGCTCAAGTCCTACATCAGATTAGAGAAGAGCTGGATTTCTTAAAGAGGCAGGAGGAGGGCTGGCATCATGGCATACAAATGCTGGGAGACACACTAATCTCTTCTGCCTCCTTCCATAACCACCAAGCTGTCTTAAACAGCTGCCTTCCTCTGCTGAAATCATACACTTTATCCACTTTGGGTTAGTACAGTAATGCAGACAATTAATTTGTTATCTTGTTAGTGGAAATTTAATGCAATGATCTAAAAGAACTCTTACATATTGTGATAAACTTTAGTGCCTCCAGGGCACTGCTCCTCCATAGGACTCATTTCACATCCCATCCATTATGTAAATGAGATGTGGAAATAGTTTAGTTCCCCTAATGTATTTGTACACTGATGGATTGCACAAAGTCAGCCCTACTGAAACTAATGAGGTTAAATGCATCTTGCCATTCCTTTCTACTTGGGTGAATCTCTGTGCCTGCGTTTGAGAAATGCAGCGTGAGTCTTCCTCTCCACTTCTCCACAAAGATAATTGTGTTTCCTGACAGGGAGCACAGGGCAATACCTGAAGCCTGGCAAGGATCTCCTCAGCCTGCAGAGCTGCTGCTGTGGCTCTGTGCAGGCTGGGGAAGCTTCAGGTCCCCTTCCAGTTTGGGGACAAAGGTCCCAGGGCCACGAGGAGCTGCATGCAATGACATGCAGTATTTGATGATGTCGCAGACATCTTTAATGGAAAATCCTTTCCTTAGGATTTTTCCTCCTGAGAAGCTGAGAGGCCTCAAGAACAAAATGTAATCAATGGTTATCTGCTGCTGTGGAATGCAACAGGTGCATCTGTGATTGCCCCATGTTGGATGTTTGTAATTAATGGCCTATCACAGCCCACTTGGCTTGGACAGAGAGCCGAGACATAAACCTTTGTTATCATTCCTTATTATTCTATTCTTAGCTAGCCTTCTGATTAAATCCTTTCTTCTATTCTTTTAGTATAGTTTTAATGTAATATATATCATAAAATAATACATCAGGGCTTCTGAAACATTGAGTCAGATCCTCATCTCTTCCCTCATCCAAGAACCCCTGTGAACACCATCACAGATGACTGCATAGTTGTCAGCATTGCCAGTAAAAGGATTAAGCCCCAAAAAAATAGGGAAAGAAAGCATTTTCTGGTCATCAGGACAAGTTTCAAGACTCCATTGCTCAGCCATAAAATATAAGTAAGGTGTTCTTCCTAATATCTAAGCTTACCCTGCACTCTGTCAGTGTGAGGCCATTCCACCCTTTTGGATTTTGTGAGGCCATTTAACCCATTTTATCACTACAAAATCCTTTCCAAAATACTTCTCCAGCTCTCTTAGAGCCCCTTCAGGCAGTGGAAGGGCCTCTAAGGTATCCCTAATCCTTCCCTTCTCCAGGTGAGCACTCCCAGCTCTTCCAGCCTGGCTCCAGAGAGGAAGAGCTCCAGCCCTCTGAGCACCTTCAGAGTCTCCTTTGGGCTTCTGCCAACAGGTCCCTATCTCTCCAGTGCTGGGGGCTCCAGGGCTGGGCACATCACTGCAGGTGGCGTCCCATGGCAGGAGAGTCAAGGTGGAGAATCCCCAGCTTCAGCCTGCTGCCCGTGCTCCTGGGGCTGCAGCCTAACAGGATGGTCAGCTGCAACCTGAATTTTAAAGGACCAGTCTGCTGTCCTTTTCGTGTTTGTGGTGAATTAGACTTCCTGGCAAGACTTCCAGATGAAGTCTTGCTCTTCTTTGCCTTTTGGTTTTGCTTTGGGTTTTCTCTTCCCTGCACCAGTACAGAAAGAATCACAGACCTCCTTCCTCCTCTGCATATTGCCAGGGTGAGTCAGGAGACTGAGGAAGAAGGGACATGCATCCCCCATCACTGGAGATGAAGTCTGTGTGTCTGGAAGCTCAGTCTTTAGTGAATTTGGTGAATTCCAAGATGAACACTTAATGGAGCTTGTGGGAGCAGTTCACAAGTTCACAGTCCAGGGCAGCACAGGACAGTCACACAAGGTGACTGTAAAAGTGCTCCTGCCCTGTCCCCTCCAGCCCACTGTGTGCCCTTCCCCAGCCCTTCAAACAGAGTAGGACTGGGATTCTAAAATATCATGGAAGAAGCCACCAAATTTTTTCTTTTCTTTTTTTTCTCCTTTTTTTTTTTTTTTTTTTTTTAATGCCAGGAAGTAATGAACACGTGAAATTAGGATTTTTAGTGGAATTTGGATCAAAGCAGAAGAACACAGTAGTTATGTGTGAGTGACAGCAATAAATAAATTTAATGAAAAGAAAACCCGAGGGGTCAAAAGACTAATTCAGAGTCAAAGGCTCTGAGTCCCCAGGCCTTGTGAACAGAGTTTTAAGGTAAAGGGTTCAGAATCAAAAGCTTTTCCTGCTCAGAGGCTGAAAATAGAAGAAAAAATTGCAGTTTACAGTTGTTGGAGACCGACAGAATCAAGACGGGCAGACAGAGGCTGACAGGGTTGGAGAAATTAAATTTGCTGTTAAATCTCAGCAAATGAATCATTTAATACACAGTGATGAAGAACTAAAGTCTCTTACAGAGGAGATAGGAAAAAAATTAAAATCTGTGAATAAGGTGAAATGGAAAAGCATTTTTTGAGGGAGGATGCAATAGGAAAAAAATTAAAATCTGTGAATAAGGTGAAATGGAAAAGCATTGTTTGAGGGAGGATGCTTAAGTGGAAAAGTGAGACAAAGGCTCTTTAAAAAAAAAAAAAAAACAACATGAAAAGCCATTAGGTGCACCGAGGGGAAGAAATGAAAAGATCTCCAGGTAGGAGCAAGGAGCTACCTAGAATAAGCAGTCATTCCAAGATGAGCTGTCACAGTGGATGAGGATTTGCTCACTGGGGAGAAAGAAAACAGAAGACAGGATTTCTTTCTCAAGAACGCAGCTAAGGAAAGACAGATGGGGAAATTTCAGTCCGTAAGTAATGAGAAAAGTCAAGGGTGGTATTTTGAGTTGTTGTTTTTCTAAACAACAGGGATGATCATTTTTAAATGTGGCAGATAGAGCTGATATCCCCTAGGCAAGCAGGGTTGGGAGCAGTTTGTATTTATCACAGATTAAATGGGACACTGGCAGCTCTGGTGGGAGAGTGCTGGCATGAGGCAGAGCTGGGAGAGTCAAGTTGCCAGTGGGGGGAGGAAAAATTATGCAGCACAATTATGCTGGGCTGGTGTAATGATGGGAGTCATTTTTCAGGCACATCCATGGTACAAAAGCTGATGAAAACTAAGAGAAGTTATCAGCATAATTAGCAAAAATCTTAGTGGATGAGTTCAGCTGAGACCTTCACTGAGGAAGCACAGTTTTCCTCCAGAAACAGCTTATTTGTCTCTGTACATGCATTAGCAAAAGAAAATATATGTTTGCTGCATGAATTCAGCTGATATATTTCTCTTGCTAGCATAAATGTTATATTTTCACCGCACCAACTTCAGCAGTAGTGATATCTGTATTAGAGAAGTAAACTGTGTCAGGGATGTTCCTTCAACCCCAAAATGCATCTGGTTACAAAAAAGGAGCAGAAGAGAGCCAGGGGAGCTCCTCCACCGTGGAACTCAGTTCAGTGACATCTGAGCTGATCCCCCAAGGGATCCACACCTTTCCACTCGCTGCAGCTGCAGGGGAAGGTGGCTGAGGAAGCATAAAGGTACCTGGGGACAGGTGGGGTGAGGACAGGGAGAAAGTCACAGGGCGGACAAAATCATCCAAAGCTGATGATTTCTAAGTTGGCATTTTCCCTGCTGGGCAGGGCAGCAGAGCAATTTCATTTTTCTTCTTTATCTGTAATAAGCTGTGCCACAGTTCATACAGTCAGAAATACTCTGAGTATGACATGCATATGAAGTAAAATCTCAGCATTTAATGGGAGTCTCCACAGACCCTGCAATCTAGAAGAGGTAAAGCTCCACTGTAACAGAGGAGTTTTTATTTTTAGAAGGCCTCATGTTGGCTTTGTTTTAAAATCTGAGTCCATTCATCACACTTTAATGCTGATTTATCATAAAGTGAGCGTTTTCTTTATCAGCAACAGAGAAGAAAAATAACACACACTGAAAGTGCATCTACTGTTCTTCTTCTATTCTCTTCTCTATTTCAGATCATTAGATAAGGGGTGTTTTCCCACCTTCATGAGGACAACTACAGTAACTGACTTTATTATGAAAACTGAAATCTGTTTAAGCAGATGTATAGGTAAGCTTGTGAGTATTATTGACAATTAACTTCAGCAACAAATAAGTTAAACAGCATTTGAAAACTACTAACATAGGTGAAAATTATCAAATACATTACAATGTTTGGCTTTATTTAAATAGTTAAATGTTCCTATGAATGGAGAAAAGACAACCAGATAGGAAAATCAGAACTTTCCTTGAGGTTCATAATTTTGCTTTTATCCAGTTGAAAAACCCAGTGACATACTATTGTTCTGATATAAACCTTAGTGTAAAATATTCAGTTTTACATTCTTTTAAGAGGAAAATTCTGAAGGAAATACTTTACCCAGAGTGTTTTTCATTAAAATTCTTGCTGGAGACTGCTTCCTATAGCAGTGGAAGAAGGATGGCAGAGAGACCACGTATAATAAGGTCAGAGAGTGCCTCTGTGGAGCAGAGACACAAGGAGGGATGTGACTGATGGGGAAAAGGTTAAAGAGGTGAAGAGTGCAGAGTGGAATGAAATAGGGAAAATAGATGGAAATAGGAGACAAAGAATAGATTGGAAAGAAGTTGGAGGAGGGAAATCACTTATTACAGACATGTGTGAAGAGCAGATTGACAAGAACCAGAAGAAAGAGCATACATGGAAAAGTCTAAATGCTCTTAACCACTGACATTTGGAGCTATGCTATCAACTTTAAGGTTGCACATCTATGCTTGACTCACTCTAAATTTGCACAGAGCTTTTCTTCATGGCTTTGGTGCAAGCTTGTCTTCAGTTTTCACATTTACTGGAGCCAAAACAGAGTATTTTAGGTTCTCCAAGCAGTGAACTGCTCTCCCTATAGCCTTATACTCTTATTTTACAGCACCAGGCAGACAAAATACAGACTGGAGGATCAGGGTAGGAATATGTTCCCTTTAAGCATCCTCTCTGAGAGAGCGTCATGATGAAGCAAAGATTATGCAAGCAAAGATTTTTATTTTTTTTTTTAATGATGACTGGTTTCCTGGGATGGCAGAATTTTATTGTACAAAAGCAAAGATGGAACAGAGACAGAATCTGCTGAAATTCTGGCCCTGACTGAGACTTTGGTCAGGTCACAGCCCTATGGAAAAAACAACGAATGTCAGGAAACTGACAAGCACAAGCTCTCCAAACTTTATGCCTAAAATTAGGTTAACAGTGTACTTTCTTTTTTCAGGACTCTGTGTCCCAGTACAGACTGACACGAGGATAGGTCTCAGTTTCAGAAAATTGTTTGTAAAAGCTGGCCTTGTAAGTTTTGCAGAAAATATAGAATTCTGGAAAGAAGAAACCTAAAGGGACTTTATTTAGCAGTTTGGGTGTAAAAAGGAACTCAGTCCTTGTTTTTTTCATACTGGGACATGTGCCCAGGAAAACAGCTCAATCAAATTCAGTGTTTTGAATTTTCTCTTCATAAACAAATTTATGGATTTGTACTTAACACCCTCCTGACAGTGTTTTCTTTTAATAACAAAGGGAATAGTGGGTTCATCTCACTTTAGGTGGCAGCAACTCATGTTTCTATGTGAGAGCTATGTATTTAAGGCTACAAAGATAAAATTAGTGCAGTCAGAAGAGTGGAGTGGGCGTTTCAGCTGAAAAAGTGGGGCCTACTTCAGTGCAAGATTATTTATGCTCCAGGCTCCACTAGCTTAGCTTTCACTGACCATAATAAAAGCTGAGAAATCTAACTCAGGCAGCAATCTTATGCTGTGGATACCCAGATTTGGGTGAGAGCAACCATCCTCCCCCTGAAGCTCCGTGGCCAAATCCCCACTCAAGTGTAAATTCCTCCCACTCAAAAGGAGAGGCTCAGTTGTGGATGGTGCATCTCTGGGCCAGGAGCCCGAAGCCTGTGCAGGCACCTGGCTGCATTTGAGATGCCCTGAGGTATTTGAAACATCCGAGGGAGGCTGGCAGATATGATAAAGGGCTTGAGACAAGAGCTCTGCCCTTGTGCGAGAGCAGCTGGAGGCCAGGCAGGATATTCTGGGCAACTCAAATGACACTTGACAACTATGTGTGGGCAAGTGAATCAAGTCCTGAGCCCTCATTCTTGCTCGTCCCAAAGTCCCTTGTGGGTGGGGAAATATCACTGTAAATATCCCCTTGTCACCTGGGAAGGGGCAGCACAAACATGTCCTGTCAACCTTTCCCTGAGCAGGAGGTAAAGTGGCTGTGATGCAAGACATCAAGGTGTATGGGCAGGAAATTTAAACCACAGAAATGTCCTCTGATCCTTTAGGATGGATTTGTTACCCAGGCTGAAAATTAGGATTTTTTTTTTCTGCCCCATGGCAAGGGTCTTTGGCTTCCCATTATAAAGAAGCAAGCATATATTTCTATTTCTATCAATCAGAGCATAAAAATAAAAAATTAATAATAATAATTATAATAAATCTGTCAAATCAGCAATTTAAGATTTCAGGAGGGAGACAAACACAGGAACTTACAAGATCTCCAGCTCTACAATTGCTGTTCTTCACAGAAGAAATCAATGAAACAAATATAGCCTATCCAGCTGATAGAAGAACAAGCCATTCCTAAGTGCACAATTTGCTTCATCTGTGTTTGAAACTATCTCAAAGCAAAAAAGGCAATATGTCTCAGAATGATGAGACAACTAACTAAGCTTAACATTTCCTCTGCCCTCTTGTTTATCCATTCTTCATCGTTCATTTAGTTTTGGTAAAATACTCTGGAAGCAAAAGCATCATGATGACTTATGCACATGTATCACTTAAATACAGCTTGAACTCTCAAGAAAAAAAAAAAAAGCCTCTCATGGCAGCCTAAGTTATGGTTTTGTCTTAAGCTGGGTTTCTCCACAGGAATTTCTCTCCTTCCCACAGACAAAAGAGCCATTTCATCTAGAGCTGTGAATCTTCAGAGATAGAAAAAAATCCCCCATGAAATGCCAAAGATGCATGAGTAAAATATCTTCATTTATGAAGATTAACTGTTTAAATGAAGAAAAAAAGTGTTGAGCAACTGGTGGGCATTTCCAGGGCTTGCTGTGCTATTTCTGTACTGCTGTGCGGCTGTTTCTCATTCCAGGAGTTAAAGGGGGGGAAAAAAGGGTCCTCTGTTTTTTTTTAAAGATCTGGAACTACTTGGCATGTGACTTCAGAAGTGTTTAGCACAGACTTTAAAAAACGTCATGGGCATTTATCAGCCCAGGCCTAAAATCTACTTGCCTGCCTTGTATCATCAGTCATCATGCTAATGAAAATACTAATGGCATTTCAATTGTGTTTCGAGAGAAATGAGCTTTTTCAACTGAACAGGAATTAGAAAAAAAATTAAATTTGTGTACAAATAGTATATCTGTCTCCTTTTTTATTATTATTAATTAGATGAAGCATTTGGCTTCAATGAAGGCTGGGGTTCCAACTGTACAAGTAACATGGACATACAAAATGAGAAATGAACCACATCAGCAGGTAAAGGAAGAAAAAGAGTTAAGAATGAAAAAATAGAATAGGAAACAGAAATGCACAAAATGTTTTCAAATCATTCAGTGGTGTCTAATCTAAGTTATTTTAGTATTTCAGATGATCAGCAGACAGGAGAATCTCCAGAGGTCAAATCATGCCACTTGAGCTAGCTGCCTGTGCTTGAGTACAATTCACTGTCCCTGAGTTACCCACACTGGCTGCTTCAAACCCACACAAACTTCCAGAAATCAACACGTGAGTGGCAGGCAAACAGTCTCACCAACACCTAACAGCAAGTCAGCAAGATGTGCAGTCTGGTGACAGAACAAGAGGGAATGCCCTCAAATTCCATTTAGATTGGATGTTGGGAAAACCTTCTTCATGGAATGGGTTGTCAAGTCCTGGCATCCAGGCACAGCTGCCCAGGGCAATGATGGAGCCCCCATCCCTGCAGGGATTTAAAAGTTCTGTGGATGTGGCACTTGGGGACATGGGCCAGTGTTGGCAGGAGGAACAGCTGCACTCCGGTCTTGGAGGGCTTTTCCACCTAAATGATTGTGTGATTTTATGTGCCACACTCCTGTTCCCCAGCCCGGTTCCCTCACACAGACCATCTCAGGGTTATTGTAAGGTGGGTGCAGGCAGTGCCTCTTTTCTGGGGCACAGGGGTGGGGACACAGATGGCCCAGATGGCACCACCAGGCTGGTCCTGCACTGTCAGGATGGAGCAGGACAGAGGTACCCTGCAGATGAAAGTGTCAGTAGGTGGTGCTGAAGGCCCAGGGGTGCTAGCCCAGGTTTCACTGCAGCAGCGAACCCAGATCATGGGCTGTATCTGTTCCCTCCCACAGCTCTCATTTTCTCTGGAGATCCTACACATTCGTCATATCATCTTCACAGATGGACAATGCCCAGTGCAAATTTTGACTGTTAACTTTTTTCAATTGCCATCTTTACCAGGTTTTTCACTTTCTTTTTTGTAAATCCCCCTGTTCTATTGAAAAGTGGGAGTGACAGCGCAGCTCAGTGGGTGCAAGGCGGGTGACAAAGTTCAACCCACCACAGGTGGGGACCGGAAAGAGGCCTTAGGATGTTTTGTAATGGATGTATGTGGGTGCCTCAGCGTGTGGAGAAGTTGGGACTGGTGTGAGACAGAGGAGGGGCACTTGCTCCCAGGCATGGTTTCTGTATGGCATGGGAAAGCACTAGTGGGTGAGCAGATCTGGCTGCCCAAGTCTGATCCTAGACCAAATGCTTTACATTTTGGAAAGTTTTAGCAAAAAGATGAAGGGGTAGGAGATGCAATGCTTTGCCTTAAAAAAAAAAAAAAAAAAAAAAAAAAAAAAAGAAAAAGCCCCAAAAGATTTTAAAAACAGTGAGGGTGGAAAACCACAACAGTTCCTATGTTCTGATCTGCCCTGCCATGAAACCAGAACAAATAGGCTGCGGCAGAGTTTTAAGAGTCGATTATAAAACACCCCATCAGAACATAAACATCCCACATTGACAAAGTAATCTCTGTGGATCTCAGTGGGCCTGACCTGGTGCTGCCCTCTTCCTTGTATAGTCATGAATACAAATGCAAGGTGAATGCTGGCTGCCTTCTGATCGGGTGACATTTTACACCCATGTTACTGATGTCAACAACTGCATGAGGGAGCAGAGAATCAAACTCAGGATAACCACTTGCAAAAAATAGACGAGCAAGCTGAAGGCATGTTTCCAAGCAGCCCAGGCATTTCAGTACTGACACTTTACATGGCTAAGTCAATCCCTTTTGCACTCCCACATTTACTTAGGGAAAAGCCTTGTGCTTTATGTTGTGCCGTAATACATTGTTTGAGCAGGCACTGCCCTATCTTCTCTGCTCCTGCCATCTCACTTTGTGGGTACTAAATCAGTGAGAAGGAATACCCCAGCAAAACTTCTCAGATATCTCTGAGATCAAAGTGTGCAACCTTTGTCTCCGATATGCAAAGGGAGAAAAATTACGGCTTGTCTCTCATTCTGTTCAAAGAGTCCTTTCTCTTTTCACACAAACAAACAAATAAACAGCAAATGCCCTATTCCCACCTGGCATTGCTGCAACGTTGTGTTTGAGGCTTTAAAAGCGTAAAAGTCAAACCATTCAAAATGATGGGTCCCGTAGCTAATGTAACACGGTCCCAGGGGTACCTGGTAGTGTATGGTATTGCTGCACATGGTATTAACTTTTATGCCTTCGTCTATATATGCAATGTGGCTCATTTATGGTTGCTCTGGGAACCGCTGTGTTTACATAAATTTTAATTTCCTGTCTTTTGTTTGTTCTCTTTATCATCTTTCTAAAACAAAATTTTCCTTGTGAATTTTAGTGCTCAACCAATTACCCGCAGATGGAGGCACAGGAGAATTGACATCCTCTGATTTTTCCATGTGGCCCTGGCAATGCGCCTCCGCTTCGGTTTGGGCCCGTAGGAACGGCAGAGCTCCAGCAGTGACACCAGAGTGCTCCCACCAGAGCAGGCCTGTTCCCACGGGCCGTGGCAATTTTGGTCCTGTGTCTCCTGGGATCTGGCCAAAAACCTTCCTGCTGAGTCGACATGGGCTGTATTTACTGTATCATAACTCATTTTCCTCGTTTGGTTTTCCTTTTAAATGAATGCAGCTCAGGAGTGAATCTGATAGTTGACTTTATCCATCGACACGTGAGTTATACACCTTCAGATTTTGGTGTGAAAGCCCTTTGTCACCTGCTCTGATAACTAAAAACTAAAACAAGGTGTTTACAGCTGCTTGAAATGCATCTCTTGTTGAGGCTTGCAAAACTAGTGCCTTGCTCAGAGCAGACCATGTTGTAAAACATCACTATAAATGATTGAAACTGTAGAGATGCCAGTTGCACAGAAACAAAATCCATGATGGTCCAGCTACAGATTAATGCAGTGATCTTCATGAACTTGTAATTAAAATTCAGCGTTGACAGGACCAAGCCCTGCTACTATATTTTAGGGAAACAAGGAATAACAGATAAAGCTAAATTATAATAGGTTGATGCAGCAAATACAAGAAAAATATGGCAGTTCTCAGCAGCTGTGATAGGAATCCTTCCTCTTCTTGAATAATAAAGGCTTTTGCTAATTTTAACCAGAGCTGAATCTGAAAAACCTGCAGTCACATGTGACTCACAGAGCCCCAAGGGAAGGGGAGGTGGGGGGAGATATGTGTGTGTGGATGTCTGTGTGTATAATCTAACAGTGCCCAGAGCTTTTGAGATCCTGGACCACTTCAATCGCACAGGCCAGATTCATTAAAAACCCTGGCTACATTCCAGCAGTTAAAATTGAAGCGGCATATTTATTGCATTTTGCTCAAATAAATCTGAAAACGTGTGAATCATATACCTCGGAGAGATGGAGGGAAGGAGTAAACAGTCTCAGGCTGGCGCTCAGGAGCGGGGCATGGCGAGGAACAAAGATGCAGGAGGGTCGTGGCCGCAGGATGCTCCAGGACACGGAGGGTTTGGGAGGCTCAGGGCTCCCTCAGTCGCCATTTTCTGCGACTCAGAGGCTGCTGTGCTGGCCTCAGACCCTCTGTTTGGTTTTTTCCTGTTTTTTTTGTACCCCTGTGCGCGCACACACACACACAGATGCATGCATATATTTTAAGGAGCTCCTCAGCTTATGCAACTCAGCTCCGCGGCCCTCTGTGGTTTTCCAGATGCTGTTCATGACGCTGGCACCTCACCCCACTTGCAGCTGCTTTCAGCTGGGATTCAATTACAGCCTGTCTTGCAAAAGCAGATTGGTTTTTCAAAGATAACATATTTTGGGGAGGAATTTTTTTTTCCCTTCCTCCAAAAAAGCCATTTTTATTAGGAAGGGAGAGGCATGGCTTGTAGATTGATTTTGCCAGGTGCTGAAGGGCTCCAGATAGGTCCTTAGCACCCACAGTATTGTTTTACTTCAGCACTTACAGAACATGCAATACCCCACAGGTTTCAATTCTGTGAGAAAAAAAGTGCTGGCAGAGCAGGCTCCAAGCTGCTCCCACGGGGAAACTATCAGAAACAGCACACAGATAACCATTTTTGTCACCACTAATTTTACCAGCTGTAATCAGCTTAAAATTAGGAAGCCCAAGTATTGATTTTCTTCTTTTCTGTTTTTTTCTTTTTTTGAACAGAATTTTTTAGGAAATAATTTAGTTAGGTGTTGCAAAAGCAGGAGGTGATTGAATAGTCCTCCAAAGTCCAACATGAACTTTGATCAGGCAATCTGTTCCCAAGATGATGCTGTGAAGAGGAGGGTCCCATGTCTTGGCAGCAGGGTGGGAGGGAAAGGACAGGTCTGCAAGGCTGTGATGTACTCTGGCTTTGGGACTGAGAGAACTCTGAGGAGTACAAGGGGCTGGGATGGCTGTTTTCAGCTTCAAGTCCATGTTTTCAATTCATCACATCCTCCTATTCAATTATTAGTTGCCCTAATGAATGCAAATGAACAATGTTATTGCTTTCTTCAAGCTTTGGATGGTGCTCAGAGGCTGAACACAGTAAGGGAATGCAGGACAGAGACACCACTGCTTGTAAAGAGCCTTGAGAAATCAAACAGAGCAATTCCACCACATCACTTTTACCCCAAGACTGTGCAAGCAGCCTGATTTTTGGGAATGCCAAATGTTTGCCCATGTTCTCTGGTGGAATGCTGAGGAATAGCCACCAGTAGCAATCTTGTAACCCAGGTGGATAAAGCACAGAGTTTTGATGACTAATGCAGGACAGACACTTTGGCATGTTGGTCTACTCTCTTATGCCTCAGTTTCTCCTGTCTGTAACAGGAGCAGAAAACACCTCATCTGGCCACATGGCTGACAGAAATAGTATGCTATATGAAGATGAAATAAAATTGCTTGCTCTAGAGAAGGTATGGTGTCTCTTAAATGAAGATATGTTTGCTGTTTTCTGGATCAGTCAGAGAAATAATAATAGTATTACTTGTTAGATCAGTATAGCCCTAGCTTTCCTCAGCCCTTCTACGTGTGTTTTATTTGCATGCCATTAAGTCCAAATGCTCTTTTTCAAAGACTTACTGGAGTCTGTTGCAGAGGGAGCAGCTTTAGCACAAAGGAAGGGAACAGACTTGGAAATAGGGCTGCAAGGCTTTGATGAAGGAATTTCTTCAAATCACAGCAAAGATGGAATAGCTAAGGCAGGCAGAGCAGCAAGGAGGGCAGTGCAGGCGTGGTGCAGCAGCAAAGGCCCTCAGTGTGTGTCCTCCTCACGCCACTGAGGCTGGAGGAGCACCGAGCTTCCACAGGGCTCTCCCTGCCTGTTTGATGTATTCAGCTGCAGAGGGAAAGATGCAGGCGCTGTGAAGCAGCCACACTGCATTAAAGGGATGCAGGAGTGGCTTGTGGCTGAGAGCAGCTCAGCACAGCTCCCCCAAACCTACCTGGGGAGCTCCCTCTGCCAAAGGGGCACAGGGACAGGGGTGAGAGGTGAGGGCAGGGTTTGCTTTGCTAAACATCCCTGCTCCGGGTTTGGTTTTGGGAAACAGCATCCAGTGGTGGTTCAGAGTGAGCTCCTGTTTGATATGAATCCCAGGGGTTAATGACAGCTTTGCATAATGCCATTTGCTAGAGCAGTGCAAAGGATTTTTTTAATATATATTAACAGATGTGGTTACCCAGAACCCCTGGAGGTGAGAAACATGATCCCTGTCTCTAGTGGGTGAGACTAAGCAATCCCATTGATTTTGTGTCATGGTTTCTCTTGAGTTTTAATGGGGAGGCAAACACTGTATCCTAAAGTCAGAGTTTCTGTATTATACCAGTTGTGCTTCTGGGATGAAGACAGAATGCTTAATTCCCTAAATAACCTTTTTTTTTCCCAATTAGAGAATTTGGAGACACAAACAGCAATTGGAGGTCCTCTCCAGAGGTCTTAGGGGAACATCACCATCATAGCAGGGTGACACTGGCACAAAGTAGGATCATAAGGACTGTGGAATAAATGAGGGATTTGAGGACAACACTGAGGGCCTTCAGCATCTCTGAAGTTCATTCAACACAGTAAAAGGAACGGCCATTGATAACTATTTCAATTACCTGATCTTCAAGTATACTAAATAAAATCTACTGAAAAGAGGGAAAAGGGAAGTGGTTTACCCTTCCCACACAGGGCACTTAGAGCCTGCAGGTCTCTATTTTCCTCTGTCTGTTTTCCCCACCTGCATATTGCTGACTACCTAGTGGGCTGCTGAACGTGTCTTGGTTTCTACATGTTTTTCACATCAGAACATGTATCTCAACAGCTTTATTTTGTAAAAATAATATTGAAAAAAATACCCAAAAAACAAACAAACAAAACCCTCCCCCAAAAAAGAGAAAAAACTACAAAACCCAAAGAAACCCCCCCGCAAAAAGCAAAACAAAAACAAACCAACCAAAAAAAACCCAAAAAAACCCCAAAACAAAAAACCCCTTCAAACCAAAACACAGGGTATAAGTTCTTGCCTGTGTTGACAGGGAGGAATTCAGGGTAGGTAAGGAAATGTTGTCTAAATATTAGCCCATCTGACTACTGGAATGTGTTTAATAAAGACATTTTTCATGATAGCATGGTACAGTGTCCACTAAAGCCTTCACTGGATTTCTATTGACTGCAGCGTGCTTTGGATTGGTCCAAATACAAAATAAAATAACATAATGTAATGTAATGTAATATAATATAATATAAACATCTATTTTGTCAATTTGACGGATGTGTATTTAGCTGAAAGATTCCCACTAAATGGAGTAAGAGTTGTGAAGCTAAATCTCCAGGCATGACTTCAAAGATTTGGCCAGAGAAATACATTTATTAAGGCTAAGCAGGACTACAGCGGACACAGTTTAAAAGCAAAAGCATGGGCCTTGAAACCCAGTGCCAGCTCCCTGCTAATTCCCTCTCCCCTCAGCACGTATATTTTCCTTTAAGGAAAAACAGGGAGCTTGCAGACCACTTGTGTGGCGCGCTATTTGCCGCCTGCAAATAGAAACAGGCATGCGGCAGGCCTCCGAAAAATGCAGTTTGTAACTGTAAGACCAACTGACCCTCAGCACTTTGTGGCCCCCACATGCAAACAATCATCCATTGATTCCCAAGGCATCCAGCTTCAAACCCGCCCTTGTTTTCCAGAGACCTCCAGTTGCAGGAAAGACACTGCCCTGGATAATTCCCCCCGCCCGGGGGCTGCTCGGCATTTCTGCTGCTCGCTTGAAGTGTTATCAAAATAACAACGGCTTGCAAAGCAGAATTATTGAATGTTGGTTTTTCGCTGCCTCCGAGTAGGGGCGATGAACTCTTGGCCGCACAAATGGGCTTTTATTGCCGCCCTTTTGGCACGTCTGCCAGAAGGAATATTGAGGAATATGATATGGGAAATATACAGCACCGGGAGGAGGGATGGAGTAGATCAACCACCACTGCAGTGTTTCCCAGGGCAAATTTCAGTGAATCAAAGGCCATCAAGAAAAGCTGCTTAAGCCTCTGTGCTCTCTATAAGCACATTACTCTATGTTTGCCACAAACAAATCTGCTTTATGGGCTACAGGGAAGACAGGGAGGGACCTTAAAAAATGAGACTGGAAAAGTAAATGCTCTTGAACCATACTTCAGATCTTCACTATAGCAAAAGCCTGCATTTCCATTGCTTCCTTTGGTAAAATTGGAATTATTATAAGTCAATCAAGTAATAATTGACTTATTATAAGTCATCATTATTTAGATGACTTTGGTATGTCAGTAACTTGAGGGTGTAAGGTACAGAATAGTTGGGCAGCACACAGAACACCTACCCACCAGCCTCTTGGGATGGTCTGTGATCATAGCACAGAATCAGGGAATCATTAGGGTTGGAAAAGCCCTCCAAGTTCACCAGCTCCAACCATTAACCAGCACTGCCAATCCCACACCAAGCAATTCTTTTGTTTGGAGGAGGTGATGCAGTTTGTGATGGGCAGGGATGAAGCCCATGACTGCACTCTCTCCCAGCCAAGGCAGCAACTCCTCCAGTCTAAGCAGAAAGGATTTGTGTTTTCACTGGTACATTCAGGTAGATTGATATCAACTAATTGGGAGTGCCTGATGGGCATGGTCAGAGCTTGTGACTCAGCTTGGAGATACCTATCTCAGGATGGAGATTCCATGGACTATAATTACTGACCTCTCCACTTGTCCTTGCCCTCTCTCATCCCAGATGAAACAGTCCTTAATCTCTGCCACTGAGTGAGACCCCGATGGAAGATGGTGCATTATTCTCAGTGTGAGCCATCCCAGCAACCCAGGGCGCCGACCTGGCACAGCCTCTGGGGAAGATGCAGGATCCACTGAATCTCTAACAACACAAGTCACAACCCTCACTCCCTCATGGCATTTCTTCCAGGTAATTATGGGGCTTCACTTTTCTAAGCATGTGACAAATTAAACACACACACACAAAAAGGAAAACAAATATAGAAAAGGAAAAAAAAAATAAAAAGGATGAACCTGGGCTTGTGAGGCTTGTGTAGAAGAGCTAACAGGTGAGCCCTGGAGGAAGCACCTCATAGGCTAGGGAGATATTAATTGCTGCTTAGGGGCCTGAACTTCCTAACTGTTGAATATCTCCCAGTAGATCCAGGGAAGGTTTGTGGTAGAAAATTGTTGCCCTTACTTTCCCCTGGAAGAGGCATTCAACAAGCTCACAAGAATAACAAACAACACAGGCTAAAGCAGAGGAGCCGTGGCTACATGCAAAGCAAGAGCCATGAGGGAATTTCCTTTTTTGTCTGAATCTTACTGTATTAAAAACAACTGGACAAAGATTGCAAGGGAAGTCTGAGTGGTAATCTGAGCATTCTGTTCTGACCAGCATGCAGAAAGACTATGGGAAGAGAGAAGCCACACAGATAAATCCTGCCAGCTACTGCAGCCATAACAGCTTGTAATTTCATTGCAACATATTTTTCTTAAAAGTGGAAACTTTGCAAAATGAGTGATGAGTGCATGTCAGATATCTTTAAAAAAAATTTAAAATACCCCAAAGAAACTAAAAAAAGAGGATAGAGCCTTCTTCTGTTGGGGATGAGAAAAAAATAACTTACTGCTCCCTGCAAAGACATGAAACAACAAGGTGAATACAATGGAAACTATTTAATATTTGTAAATGTTGAGAAAAATTGAGTCATTCCCCAAATTGCTGATATTTGAGAGCATTATAATCTTTTGGGATGTTACAGTATTGTTAGAACATTGGGATCATGTCTCCAGATGATATTTCAGGAGAAAGAGAATGCCTCAGTGAATGTTTTACTGGAAGGCTGTGGAAGCAATCAGTGCTGAAGTTAACCAACACCAAAGTTTTATGTTTATGGGGTTTTGACAGCCCCAAACATGTGGTGACAGAGAAGGTACGTGCACAATGACTTTTGAGCTCAGCAACTCAAAAAATGGATTTTTGCAGATTTTGAGTGATGTATAGTCTGGTCTTGTCCCATGTGACAGATATGACTCCCTTTAACCAAAACATAGTTTAAGAACTCTTAGAGGAACACCTAACTACTTCCCTCTAGGGATCTTCCCAGGTGTTATCCTTATCCTTCAGCCTGGATTTTGTTTCTTAGAGTAAAATCACACTCCAGGACTGACTGGTCTTCGTTTGTCTCCAAAGGGAGCAATTACTGAGACTTTCAGTTCATTTCCCACATTTCACATCCCCTTGCTCTTTTGCCCTATAGGAAATGAGGTAGAGAATACAGGCTGTGACCAGCATTAGACATTGCTAAGGATAAATCAGGTTCCAGTCTACAAAAAAGTAGCTTTCCCCTATGAACATCTTTCTCACTCCTTATCATTCCTGCAATCCTTGACTGACTTGTATTGAAGGGTTATTATGCCAAATCTCTGATACTGGATCTCTGCTCAAGATGCACCTTTTGATGGGTGAATGTCTGTGTAATTGCTTGTTGCAGTAATCTTACAGCACCTTTTTTTTTTTCCCTGAAAGAATTCCATCTCATTCCAGTAGTTAACCTAACAAAATTTGTGTACTTGGTTTATTTTCCAAGTCCAGCTTTCAGATGGAGAGGATGATGAAATCGTTGCAACAGATATTCCTCAAAAAATTTGGTTTACAGAAACTGAAATGAAAAATAGTATGTATCTCTCTCTTTGTATATAGATATATATATATATATATTTATGTAGATATATGTATACGTATGTACCTATTCTTAAAATCATGCATATCCTCAACAATTACTATGAAAATTAAGTAATGTTTTATTTACTTAGACTCCACAGACCATGGCATGTGGGAGGAAAAAACAAGTTATGTCTGAACATTAATATGTGTGTTTCCAACTCAAAGTTTATTTTTCCTTCTCAGAGTGATATTTGTCATTTACTTAAAACCCAAACCATAACAAGGCATACATTGATCTTCCAGTACATTTTCCCTTCACAGTCTCCTCCTTCCTTCAACTGTTTCCCAAGTTCCTAAACTAGATTACATCAGTTCAGGAGCAGGAGTCCTGAGTCTTTTCTGCTTTTGGAGAGCAAAGTGACTTAGCACAAAAATTGGAGAGGGAAGAAGACAAAAAGCCACAAGTGAATGTCCAGGGATCCTGCGGTTATGACTTGTCTGCCTGCTAAAAATGCTGTTCCTCATTTTCTGGTGTGTTCCTTGAAAGCACGTCTGCCTGCGTTGGTGGGTCTCAACTGTCCAAGTTTAGGTCAGATATATTAGAAATGGAAAAGCCATATTAGCTCAGCTAGCCCATCCTTCCAGCTGTCCCAGAATAGGTCAATTCATTCATCCTTAAATGACTGGGCTTCCCCAGCTTCCCTGGGGAACACTATTTCAAACTCTGATAGGTTTTCCTTCCACAAGCTTCTCCTGATGTTAGATTAATTTAGTTTTGGATATTGAAGGGGAGGGCTTAAAAACTGTCTTCTGATGTGGGAAGGACAGTGTTGTGTGTGCTTAATTCAAAATCAGAGATTTTTCAAGCTTCTAAGCATCTTCAGAAAAGGGTTTTTAAAGGACCCTGAACTGGGCGAGTGAGGCACCAGTCAATTTAAAAGCTGTTTTTGCATATGGATATCCATAGATGAATAAACATATGTAAATACATACACATGTGCATAATAAAAAAATAAAGAGTTATTAAAAGCTGGTGTCAGGTCAGAGCCTATCTGAAATCTTTTTTTGAAAGCTTTCTGAGGGGTCACCTCACTGGTCCTTCTACCACAGGCTTGAGGCTGCCTCCAGGGACGGACGAACGGGTGTTTTATTTAAGGAGGATGGAACACGACCTTGCTGTAAGTAAATATGCTACACAGCTTCTTTTTATACAGTGTGGCTTAACTGTGGAAAGGGCTCTTCAGAGCTGTGATGAGCACCCTTCCAGGCTGTACATACCTGTTCGCCTAGATTGTCTAACCCCGCTCCATTTAATAATAATATTGGTCCAAAGTCCTCCTCAGTCTGCCTGGCACTTGCTGCAGTGACAGCAGACGTGCTCCTGTGGCTGGGAAGATGCTGGAGGAAGCAGGAGCAATGGTCTGGCTCTGGCACAGCCCCATTCAGAGTGACAGCCTTTTAGGGTGGTTTGTGCTGAAGCCAGTTCAGCAGTGCTGCCCACATTACCACTGTTGTTTGTCTTTCTCGGCAGGCACTCGGTGCTGTTACTCCCTTGTCCTGGCTCCAACACGCATTACTCACTGACCTCTTTTCAGTCTCTGTGGCTCTCTTCAACACTGGCTTTGCTGGCTTCAAGAATTAGGGCTCTAATTTCTCTTACTGGCCTTGGCAAAAGAACTGGCAGCTCAGCTCCCTTTTTTATCTGACCTTGGTCTTATGTGTTGCCTTCTCCCGACAAATTTGCCTCTTCCTACCTACCAACTAAGCAGCTAATTTACTCTGTGGCCATAGCAATAATTAATATTTAAAAACAGTTTTTCTCACCAAACAAATGTTATTGTCCTCCAGCAGAGGCAGGGATAGAGGAAAGTGTTTGGGCATAAAAGTGCTGCCACTAAGTTTTTAAATTAAGACACTGAGGCTGTGAGTAGGCTGAGAAGGAAGGGGGATTAGAGAGACAACACACGCACAGCATCCCAACATATTTCACGGCACTGAGTCCCTGATTTATCCAGCGTGGCTAATGGATCTCCCAGCTGGCCTGGTCAGCAAACACTTGCTGCTAAAGGCAATGCATGCATGTTGAAGATGGCCATGTTGGCTCTTCACCTGCTCAACAGAAGCCCTAATTTTCTGGGCTAAGAATGGCTCTGGAACCTTCCCTTTGAAAATTTTCTGGGAAACCAATCAGAGAAAAAAAAAGCATAAAAAGCATCCCTGGAAATTCAGTTGAGGTCTTTCTGTCATACTTTTGTCTTCCAAAGTTTGGTTTTGAGAAAGATCAAGCAGACATGTGTGAACTACAAGGGGAAGGCAGAAAAGAAACATTGTCCCTGGCACTCGTGCAATAGAGGAAAAATAGGCTGTAAGGTGCAAATTAGGTGTTTTTCTATCCTATTTTTATCCATTAGGGATTCACTGAAATGTTGTTAGAAACAGCATTCCCTGAAAACCATCAGAGGGAGAAGGCAAATGGTAACTCCCTCCAAACAAGCAGGATTTGAGTTCCTGGAGCTGTGAAGCATTGGAATTTTTTGCTGCCTTCTAGTAAGGAGAGATACCACTCCACTGAGCTGACAACAATGTCACACAGCCTGTGGCTGTGATATTGTTGTGATTTAAATAGATCAGAAATGGGCCACCATGACCGCAGTGAGCAGACAATGGGAGAGGTGTGGGTGTGAGAACAGACAGGTAGATAAATGGGCAGGGAGAAAAAGCCAAAAATAGTATCCTCTAATCCCAAACTAGAAATGAAAATGTCACAAGGGTGGCTTTGCCCTCCTCCACAAGTTCACCCTGAGGAAGTCACCAAGTCTCTCATTTCTCACCACAAATGCAGGGCAGAATCTGCAAGGATGAGCACACAGCAAAGTGATTCTCTGGAAATCATAAAATGCTGAAGCCTTTTTTTTTTTTTTTTCTTAACCCCAGCCATATGATTTCTGCTGGTGGGAGACCTACAAAGAAACAGGCCAGCACCAGAAGAATGCCTGAGGCTGCTGCAGATGGCCAGGTCCCTCAGGATCTCAAAACCAGCCGAACAAACAGGCTGTGGCACTGCAAAAAGTTCACAGCATCTCCATATCCTGAGCCACACTGATCTTAATACCAACCCCTGCTCATCAGAAATGCCCTCAGCACCCCAGGAGCAGCTTAAACCCAACCATATGCAGCTCTCTGTGTGATCTCCCCACAAACAAGTGTTAAGATTACGCTCAGACCCCATGTGTTCAGCAGCCTCCCTGCTCCTACAGATGAACCGACCTCGAAGCTGTTAATTTTACAGATGCTGCTAAGCCAGAATCTGAGTTATGAGAATCTCTAAACATTAGCACAGCTGTATGCTTTTTGCCCAGTCTTTGCAAATATCCCTTCCCTTTTTAATAGACTAGTAGGGGGTTCAGAGCCCAAACTCAAGGCAGGGATCTCAGCAGGATGCCAGACTATTTTGTGTACAAAGGACTTAAATGATACAATATGGATTCCTTATTGGGTTTTGGTTTTTTGGGTTTTTTCTTTTTTTTTTTTTCCCCATTTCTTTCACATAATTTCTTTCCAGCCTGTATCCTCTGCTCTGGGTGGCACACAGACTTTCCCAGACACTTTTCCTCTCTCTTGTGCATTTACTTACATGTGTTTAGAATATACTGATAGCTTTTGAGACAGAAAATGTAATCAAAACCAGCCATAACCCATAGTTGCAAAAAATCAAGTGTCTTTAGCTTAAATATTTGCATCCACACAAAAAGTTGGGAGAAACAGCTCTTCCACTTTAAAGTCACTGGTGGAGAATTGCCACCTACCACAGCAGAGGGAAAGAGTTACAGCATATCTAATATATTATTCCCAGTCCAGCCTGATATGCCTAATTATTTGGATCACAAACAGCTGAAGATATAATGCCAAGGATAGACTTTGACTGGGTAGCTGTGAGTTGAAACCACATTGCCATGTTTCAAAGAGCTTTGAAGCAGTAAGGATTGAAGCAACACAAGCACTTTGCTGCCCTACAGATGATGGGAGGGCGAAGGAAAGGACCTAAGATTACAACCTTGCAGTTGACTTGTTTTCAGAATTTGTAACATATCAGGGAGCCTCCTGATTTCAGTAAAGCTTTTCTGATTAAAGGATCAACAGATACATCCAAAGTGCAAGCCAACGGTTCATTAAACAGAAGCTGGGTTCATCCAAACCCTGGATTCAAAGCTGTGCTGCTCTCTCTCCATTTAACAGCAAGTAGAGACTCCTTTTTATTGAGAAAGCAACACAACTTTATGATAGCACTAAACAGATACAACTGTCTTCTTATCTTGTAGAAGAAAGGGTGCCTGCTGAAATAACTACATTATTGGATAGCTACTGTGTTCCCACAGCACAATAAACTCAAAGTTCAGATCACTGCCATGCCAATAATGAGTCAATAGTGGTCATATAGGAGCAGAGATAATCAGGAGAGCAGGCAGACAGATAACGCTAAACTTTTATGGCACTCTTCACTCAGATATAGGGGGAGCTGCAATGACTACAAAGAATCACATTAACAGCTCAAAAAAAGAATTGGAAGCCCTTAGCTGCTCCAGGGATTTTGCTGAAGCTCTGGAGTGTCCCTGCTCCTGGAGCAAATCACTCTGCCCCTGTGCCTCGGTTTCCCTCCTGCAGCAAGGTGCAGAAAGGATAATGCTTTAGTGATGTTTGGCCCCTTCTGTAGGATCTTTCCCCAGGAAAACCCCTGAGGATGGTTCAGGAAAGCTGTGTTGAAATAGTGACACTGATCCCAAACCTCAGATGCTGTGTGGGAGTTGGTGCTCCCACACTGCCTGGTGTGGTACCTGGTTGGGTGCCAAGAAAAGAATCTTTGAGACTTGATCCCACCAATACTCGTAAGCCAGGAGAAAATGGGAGGAAAAATTCAATTTTGGCCCATCCTCCAACTCCTTTGCCCATTTCAAAGCCTGTCTGCTGCCTATCTGATCAGCTCACATCCCCTTATGAACACACAGGGAGCTTATTTCTGATATTACAGCCAGAAAAATGGGAAATGTGAGTTTAACCCATCCTCACTCTCTGGGGAACCCAAACCTCCCAGCTTCCAGGACCGTCTCAGACACTGCCAGCACTCAAAGGCAGCCTAAGGGTGATCAGCTCAGAAATTTGTAGTGCTGTGGTGAGCAGCCTGCCAACACCACTCATTTATCACCCAGGGAGGACAGACCTGCCTTGGAAACATCCCTGGCTGCCTGTTCCCAGGAGCTGGGGCTCATCAGACTGAGCACATTTTAGTGGAAACACTGATATCTGAGCAAGCCCTTTATCAGTATCAGAAAATGGCCATTACAGCCAGCAGAGTTTAAGGGACAACTCAGCCCAGCCTTAAGTGGATTCTTTTGGATGAATGATGTCACTGCTGCCCTGGTTCCTTCCTCACCCATGGTTCTCAGCCCCTCTGGGCTGATTTGCCAGTGGTTCTGGGTTTGGGTCCACTTGCACAGTGCTGCGTGTTGGATGCTGCAGCCCATCCCCTGTGGCACCAGCAGAAACGTGTAATGCAAATGAATTATCCATAATGCTACACCTTTCATCACCTGAAAGAAATTGTGCACAGCTCTCACCCACGCCAGCCACAAATGAACAGCATGGATGAGACAGTCTCTGCTATCTCCTTCCCCTACCCTGGGCCTGCTAAATGTGTGGTTTGTGCCTCACACTCCCTGTAGGCAGCAGAAAAGATCAGGGCCTGGGATGTGCCACAACTGGCTGCAAAAATGGCTTTCTTCTTTAAACATGCTCGGTGCAGAAAGAGGACCTGATTCTCATCACCACCACGGAGCAGCATCCCTGCAGCCAGGGAGGTGAGATGGAAATGAACCTGGGAGACAAGGGCTGAATGCTTGATGGACTTATTGCATCAAAATTTAAGCTCTCAAAGCTTTTCCCTTCTTTTTGTTTTTCTTTTTTTTGTTTTACCTGCTAAAGGGTAGTCACTCCAGTCTAAAATAATCACAATCATCATAAAAGGAGTCAAGCTGCTTTTCCCCTAAATGAGTTGGGTTTTTTTTTGGATGCCTCTCTTATAGCAGGAGGATTGAAACAAGGCAGATAAAAGCTGGAGGCTGCAAATAGAGAGGGTAAAGCCACCCACACATTGTAATAACAACCAGTATTTTAAATCTGGCACTACCTTTGGAAACATTTACGGTCTTAAAACATAATTATAAAGATACGGGGGTTGAGAGGGGTGGTGGGAAGAAAGACACACACTGAAAAGAAGAAAAATGAGTGAAACAACTGTTTAATTTCTTGCTGTCGTTAATACCAGAGTATTAAATAAAATCTCGCAGATGAATAAAATGACTCTTCTGAGACAAAAACAAAATTCCATTGGACTGGGCCTGGTTTTTGCAAATAGCAATATGTGTATGCAAAGGAATTCCTTGTCCCTGAAAATGTTTACAACTCAGAAATAATTGAAATCAGAAGCCAATCCTTTCCACAAAAGAAAAAGAAGTCTTTTTTTTTTTTTTTTTTGGTGTGTATTATTTCTCTTTCCTTTTCCTTCTCCTTTTCTTCCTCTCCATTTCTGGAGGTAAGACTCTCTGTAATTTTAACTCTTTCCATCTCAGACCATAGCAAAAACAAAAACTGCATTCATGATGTGCCAGGTTTTCCCACAGTGTTTTTAACATTATCAAACCTTTCTGCCTGGGTCACTGTCACAGAAGACAGGTGGGGCAAATCACTCTATTTTTTTGTTATTTTATATTTTTCAGACAGAGACTGAAAAACAGTTTAAGGATTTTAGTGAGTCAAACCTCAAAGGGCATCAGAAAGATGCTTAAGTATCAACATTGCCCAGTTGTTTAAGACACTTCTTAACAGTTTATAATTAGAAATTATTGAAAGGTGTGTAGATAAACAATTGTATAAGAAAAAAAATGTCCTGGTGACTCCTGTTTTGCCTGCTTTCCACAACACAAGGACTGTACAGACCAAGTTCCTCTAAATTCCCCTACCTGTTCCTTTAGGTTCACCTTCAGTTAAGTCAATATGCTGTGAATGCAGTTGGTATTTAATTTTTCTTTAAACTTCGTTTATTATTTCTATGACTCCATTTTAGTCATATATGCTTGCTATCAGAAACACCAAATTAAGCTTCAGGGGGGTTGGTTTTTTATTTTTGGTTTTGGTTTTTGGTTTGTTTTTTGGGTCTTTCTGTGGTTGTGAGTTTGTTTTGGTGGGACTTTTTTTCTTTTTGTTTTGTTTTTGTTTTTTATTGGAAAGCATTCTATTTTCACATAAAGAAACCTAATGTGTAGAATGGTACTCGTATCAGCAGCAGGGTCTAGATGCTTCAGTTACTAGGCTGTTTTGATATATTCCTAAGAAAACCATGGCCCTTTTTCTTTCTTTAAAGAAATAGAGGAGTTTATGTTAATTTTTATGTAACCTGAAGCATTCAGTTTTCTCAGTGAGGAGAGGGAGAGCTAGCTGTAGACTATTTCCTCTGCATAAACTGCCCAGGTTCTTGAAAAGGAGAAGCAAACATGGGCAGCTGAAGTTGTTTTATTCTGTTTTTCCTTCGAAAACACCCATAAGTAAATCAGCTGTGCTCCCTTTGTGTTTTGGGGGATGACATTAGGAGGGGCTCAGTTTTCAACCTTGCAGCCACTTTGGAGACGCTTCCTGTCACATTGGAGAACCAGCATCCATATCGCCAAAGGCTTTTTACTAAAGATGGAATCACAGAACCATTTAGGCTGGAAAAGATCCCTTAAAATCATTGAGTCCAATCATTAACCCAGCCCTGCCAAGCCCACCACTGAGCCACCTTCCCTGGGGCCACAGCTACAAGTCACACTTCCAGGAATGGTGACTCCACCACTTCCCTGTTGTCATGCTTGACCTCCCTTTCAATGCAGAAATTGTTCCTAAGATCCAATCTAAACCTGCTGCAACTGAGGCTTTGACTTCTCAGAAGAGGAAGTCCTACTCACTGCTCATGTCCGAGAAACAAATCAATGCTCATGCCTAACTTGGCTCACACATAACAGGGCAAAGGGATGTTGCCATCACTGGATTCAGCTTCATTAATAAGCGATTGAGCAGCTTAGTTTTGGATAGTTTTGTATCATATGCTTTTTTTCAGAGTTTGGTAACCAATATGTGGCCTCTTTTTTCATCTGAGAAGATTGCAATGAAACTTTGTGGTGTTTTTCTTGCTACTCTTTTAAACACTACCTCAAATTACAGTAATCATTCAATGAAAACAGCTTGTTTGGAAATACAGAAGGGCACTGGCACTTCTTTCCTCCTGACTTACACAAAGATATTTTTTGTTTTGTCCAAAATGGGATCCATTTCTCATTTTCAGTTACCACTGGACCTGAACCTCAGCTGTCCTGTCTGCAAACCACCCAGGTGTGGTCCTGACAGGCAGGAAGAAAGCCTGGGTAATAGGGATGGCAGTCCTGTACCTGTGCATGGCTTTGGGCACGGCTCACAGCCCCAAGGAAAGCAGGTAGGGGATGCTGGGGCAGTCAGGGATCTCTTGACAATCTGCTGATACACCTAGCTGAAAAAGCCAGAGGGTCCAACAAAGAATCCAAGATGTCAGAGTTACTGTGTCACTTGCAGGGTATTTTAATTAATTAGTAAATTAATTAGTGATCTCAAAACAGTGTCAGCTGGAAAGGGATGTCGTGTAAGCACAAACTAGACCGTGATTTGTTCCAATTCAGTTTGGTTTCAGGGCATATGAGATTTTCCAATAAGATCAGGTCATGCGTGTCTTTGTCCATGAAGATGGAGAGTGGCAGCACAGCAGCAAGGCAGCAATCTCTTGTAAGACCAGTGTGTGACTCTCTCTTGTAGGATTGTACTGAAAACTGCTTAAGATGGGGTGAATTTGTACTGAAAAGACACAAAACCAGAGGTCTGTGGATTTGTTTCACTGTATTCAACACTCACTGACTGCCTACGCTGAAATTACTACATGCAATTGAATGGAGATGGTGCCTGTCATCATATTTTCAGTGACTAACACAGAAAGATTATGTAGCAATTTCAGTCTGTTAAAGGGGCCTGGGATTGGCAAATATGGTGGCATGGAGATGGCTTCCTGCTCCTGAGAGTGAAATGGTGCTAATGACACCCAAAACAGCTGTGGAGAATGTGGGGTGCTGTATGACAGAGGCACCAATAGACACGAGTGACCTTCAGAGGTAATGATTGCAGTGTTTAAGCTTCCCCAGATGCTTGCTCCAAATAACAACAGGCATTAAGACAAGGTCAAAATGGGCTGAATTGCACAAGTACCACATTTAGCATGGAGTCTTGAGGTGTGTGTGTGGCATTTCAGCCAAATCTGGTAATACCTGGCTCAGTTCTGTGTGCAGCCTCTTAGGCCTGCAGAAATCCTTATCTAATGTCCCTTTAGGAAGCATTTGGTGCTGAACGGCCTCTTACTGCCTCCAAAACGTGGTGCTAATTAACGTGAACCAAGTTACAATATGTGCTAAAGATTCCAGCTTTGTTACTTATTTAATGAGCTTTGTGGGATTTGAACATGAGGCTCAAAGTAGCAGGGGAAAGCTCATAATTAGTTTCAATTAGAAGAAGTTCCTACACATTACAACTATTTGATAAACTGCAGAGAACTACTGAACAGATACAAATCACTAGCGTTGTTTCATTTGTTATTATACTTATTTTCTTCTTAATTAGTGCTGATTGGCTTATGATCCTAATTAATGCAAAGAAATTTGGAATGGTATACAATGGTATGGTTTAGAAGATGCCAGAGTGTACAACTGCTAAATTATTGCTAATTGTTATTTACATGAGGACAGGAAGACTAAGCAATGTGCTGCCTAATTAGCATTAAAGATATGCTTTCCATTTCCAAATTAAATGAAGGCAAATGGGATAAAATCATTACAGTTACCAAAAAAATCCTCATCCTTCTCTCTAAAAGTCAATAGTTGCAGTGCCAACAATTAAGGAAAAAAAAAAAAAAAAAACAAACACAAAAACCCAATAACCCAAACTAGCCAAGAAGTAAAAGACCTTCCACAAAATGTAGACCCTTAATCCAAAGTGGACACTGTTAAAACCTTTTCAGCTGCCACTTCAAAACGTTCAGTGCTATATCCATTACAGGGATGTATTACAAGCAGCAAGCACTGTGCCAAGCTTAATTAGGGAAGACTGCAGTGATTTTAGCAGCCAGTACAGGTGTACCCAGCCTGCAGAAATTGCTCTGCTTCAGTGGTCACAAAGAGCTGATGCCTTCAGTTATTCCCTCCAGAACTATCTGGGAAAGAGACCAACACTGAAACACCAAAAAATGCTCAAAACTCCTGAATTGTATCCTGGTTTCTCCACTGTCTCACCAGCTAGCCTTCGTATCCACCTCAACTCTGCTTCATCTTCCTCATGGGCAATGCAAGTCTCTTTGGTCCACTGGCACTGGCAGAGCACGCATCAATACAGATTTACATACCCTTGCCAAGGTCTCTGTAAGAACCACTGGATTCTTTAATACATAAAGTGCTGTGTCAGTGTCATGGCAATTTATCTCCATTTTTTTTTTTTTTTATTTTTAATGACTCAATATTGGAAACAAGATAAAAAAGTCTCAACATTACGGTTTATGGAAAACTTGTTATGTGAGAAAAGAAAAGCCCAAGGCATTTTAAAGAAAGCTCCAAAGATTTTTTTTCCTTCTTTATATCAGTTTTGACGGGTTTCAAACAACATAATGTGCAGTGGCTGTCGTAGGACTTCTGTTTGCACTGTGATTTCTAAAAAAATATACATTTCATAGCAGATATTTCATAGCTTTAATGCTTTTTTTGTTTGTTTGTTTCTTTCTTTTCCTGCTCTCTTGTATCTCAGTGCCAAGAGAATAGCCAGGATTATCCAATAGGACTTTTTTATCTCTGATTTCCATGATTTGATGAAAAACTTTATTCTGCACACTTCTCAGCCCCATACACAAACATTTTTCTTGGCCACTGGTCTATGTTTAAGGATGTCATTCACTTCTCAGGGTTTCTGAAGGTTACATTTTTATACATACATAGGCAAACATATATTTGGTCTGTAGTACCACCAGTTTTCTGGTTTTGAAAACATTTGAAATTTGAAAAAAAAAAATCACCCAAAATACCTTAGAGTTGGGAGATGGTAGATATTGGATATTTTCTGACCAAATACTTTTATACACGTACACATCTATGTTATAAACATACAATTGCATATTACACAGCACTGCCACTGCTTGTCTGAGCTGTCTTGTTCCAATTTGCTTCAGGGCTCAGGGAGTTTGTGCTTTGCTGCCAGCAAGGGGCCTTTCATTTACCAGATCAATGCAGATAGCTCAGCATGGCCCTGCAGTGCTGCTGAATGAAGATGCAGGCTTGTGCATGAAAAATACACAGCTTTTCCTGGAGAAAAATGAGCACTGGAGTCTGAGCAACAGATATTTCTGTGACCAGCCCTGCACTGAAGGCTCCAATCCAGCAGCACAGACCAAGTTCACTTGGACTTCTTTCTTACTTACATGAAGTCCTCTTTTAAATTATAAAAGTGGCATTTTTCCCTGTCAGGGTTTTAGCCTGCCAAACCTACCAAAACAGGGCTTGCTGGAAGTGGGAACTCAGCCCATAGACTTTACTGATGCCACTTGCTTTCTCAAAGCTGAGCTTGTGCTTAAGTTGCCTGCTGGAGGCTGAAGGCCTCTAAAGGGTTTAATTTTTGTCTTGAATTCTGTTCCCTTCTTTCATCCTCACTGTAACCCATCCTTTCCCTCCTTCTGTCTATATGAGCAGCTCCACTCTTCCTCCCAAGCCCCCTCAGCACCCTCTGACACCCAAACACAGCCTTGGTGGCACTGCATGTGGGTGACGCCAGAATCACTAGTGTCTTTGGGGACCCATTTGTAAAATGCCAGTTCTATTCCCTGCTGTACTTTTCCCTGGACCATCATCTCCCCATTTGAACAATGTTTTCCCCAGATGAGCCATTCTGAACTGCTACAGAACTGCACCATGCTGGGATGCCCCATCCCTGGAAGTGTCCAAGGCCAGGTTGCATGGGGCTTGGAGCAATGTGGCCTAGTGGAAGGTAAGCCTGCCGATGTAAGGGGGAAGTGGAATGAAATGATCTTCTGAGCTTCTTCCAACACAAACCACTTACAGCTTTCAGGTTTTATGTCTTCTACACATCCCCTCTGGCTCACCTCTCTGCCTGCAGACTCACATATTTTAACCTCTATTCATCTCTGGGACTACCCAGGCACATCTGGCTCTTGCTCATTTCCTTGCAAGCATCCTCAGGAACCTTTCTTTCCTTCACTATGGAGCTGAGGACTGCCAGCCAACCTCTGCCCTCCTGCAGAAATTCACCATGGTTCAGCTCTCACCCTGCACACCCCTGTGCCCTGACCTCCATTCTCCCACTGACGCCTCAAGGCCTTGTGAGAAGAGAGCACTGTGAGGGGCATGAAAATGTGAGGGGCCTTGAGGGGAAGCCACACGAGGAGCAGCTGAGGACACTTGTTCTCTTCAGCCTGGAGAAGGGAAAACTGAGGGGAGACCTTGTAGCTGCCTACAGCTTCCTCATGAGGGAAAAATGAGGGGCAGCAATAAATTCTTCTCTCTGATGACCAGGGCCTGGAGCCAAGGGAATGGCTTGAAGCTGAGTCAGGGGAGTTTAGGCTGGGTATAAGGAAAAGGTTTTTTCACCCACAGTCACAGGCTTCAGGGAAGTGGTCACAGCTCCAAGCCTGATGGAATTCTAGACTTTGGCGTGGTTCCACAGGTGATGGGATTCCTGGGGAAGTCCTGTGCAGGTCAGCAGCAGTACTCAATATTCCCTCAAGAATGTGGCACAGGCACAATGGGAGGAGGCAGCAGGACTCCCTGCCTTGCCAGCCTCACAGGTGACATCCAGCAGGTTTCGAATTCCCATTAAATTTTCTTCTTGTTCTGGCTACAGAACAACCAGATTTTATTTATCTCAATGGGTTTTGCCAAGTTAGAAGCCTTTTTATTGTCTGTTTTGAAGCAAAATCTGGCTGAGAGTGAAATTAATGGCTGCTGCATTATTATCAGGAGAATCTGAGAGGCACTGGAGTCCTATACCTGTTAACTTTTGTTCAGTCAATTTACCAGCATTAAGAAGAGGAAAACACTCTGTGTTCCTCATTTATCGGCTGGTGGGGGACAAAAAAAGCCTCAGGAACAATGAGGATTAAAGGAGACATTCAAATTTAGAGGACATTTCCTAAACCTTATAAGAAATTTAGATAAGGTCATATAGAGGAACTCCTTGAATATGTATCTTTCAAATCATTTGTACTTCTTCAATTGACAGACTGACAACATTAATAAAAATCAGAGACTGCGAACTAAAATCAGAGCCTGCTTCAACACTTACACATTTTCAATTCACAGAGCACTGCATGCAGATATCTTGCTGGACTGGATGCCTTAAGCTAAAAATCAGCTTCACATTCTCCCTCCCAGGCTGCTGCAGTTATCATAAAGTTGTTCCCATCCAATGGCTACAAAGCAGCCTCTGTAAAATGAGAATATTGCCATTCCTGTTGCTAGTGGAGATGATCCTGTTACATGAACAGCATGAAACAGGCACTAATTCTTTGAACTGCTTTCTCAGACCTTGATGTAAAGGTCGAGGAAGGCTGGCTGTTGAACACTGTGGATGTTTGCTATGTTATGGATTTACTGTCCTTGCTAAAGAGAAGGAGAGGTATTTTTCTGACAATATTGCATCCAGTACTTTTCTTGTAATCATTAAGCTCAATTATCTTTTCACTAAACACGCAGGAGAGCCTTGGAGGGGGCCATTTGAATTTGTGCTTAGCAATTTATCTTGGGTAGATTTGTAAATAGATTAAAGCACTACTTATATTTTATCAAACACTGTGATTTTAAAAAAAAGCAAAAAAGCAAAAAAACAACAAGCATCATGAAGGTACTCTACTTCTCCCTGATTTTAACTGGGATTTGTTAACCTTGTGTTTAGCAAGCCCAGAGGACTCATTTCACTGCTGTGACCATGTCACATTGGCAACTTTCCACTGCAGAGGGAACAGAGTGAAATCCACCCAACAGGGCACAAGGCAAGGATGGCTCGGTTGGGAACTCTCTGATCACAGAATGACAGAACCATTAAGGTTTGGAAAGGCCTTCCAAGGCTGAGTCCAACCATAAACCCAGCCCTGCCAGGCCCACCAATAAACCATGCAAACTCTGTATATCCGTTGTCTAGGCAAATCCCCAAAATATCCCCTGGAGAAAATATCTCTGATAAAGGCATCAGCCAAAGAATGTCCTGATTTGGTTCTAATACATGATTAGAAACAATAAGTAATTTTGGAGGAAGACAGCCACAATAAAATGATATATACAACACACACATGTGCAGAGGTGATGCTTTTAAGAACTACATAAAATATGTGGAAATATGCAGAATGCATGCTGCTCTTGACTCCTAATGCACAAAGGCCTTGAGATCTATGAAGAAAAATTCCTACAGCAGAAAAAAGTATCTTTTTATTACCAAAATTATTGATCCAATGAGTGCTTTTTTAAGAACAACACGTGGCCATTTTCCTCATCTTTTGCTGGTAACCAAATTTCCCTCCTCCCTCTTACCCTCATTTTGCTGTTATTGGCTTTAAATTAAGTCAGCAAATGATGGATTTTTTTCACAGTCTAACCAGTAAAATGGTGAGGCATAAAAAGAATGGTGTCAAATCATATCCTCAAAGCTGATTAAAAGTAATCCTGCAGATGCTAAATATGGATTACCACAGCAATTACTGAAAATTCATAACCTTGCTAAAAAGGCATTCTAATGGAGTTCTGCAGCACACTGTAGTTAAGGCCTGTTTGCTTTTTTAAAAACAATTTGCAGTAAAATGTGTGGAAGTGACAAGCTCCATCCAGTTCTGAATCAAAAACTGTTTATGGCTGTTGAGAGCTCTCCTGTGGCATTTGAAACAACCACAAAGAGTGTTTTGGCTATCTCTATCTGCTCTTGGACCAACTTTGACCCACATTATGTCCTCATTATATCTCTTTTACAGTTTAAAAAGGCTTGAAATCTATTTCACTCCTAATTTAAGGCCATTTCATACTATAAGTTGCTCTAGGATAAAGACTCTTAATGCAATAAGGTCTGTATGTTCAAGCCTGTCTATTACACAGACTTTGTTTAAAACACCATTACACCCAATCACTGGTGATAAACTAATTAACAAGAATCTGGCCATTCTTAAGTCACAGCCTTTAAATAATACATGTGAACATAGCAATTATGAAAAGCTTTTCATATCCACTCTTTAATATAGATTTAGCATTATTTTCAGCAACAGCTAAATCTGTGCTGAGCTTCAGCAAATTTTTATATTGGCAGCTCCACTACAGCTGTCATTTGCAGCAAATATCAGTACTAAAAGTTGTCTTTTTCCATGGCTGATGACAGGAGAAGGTCATCTCCCAGCATTAGAACTGTGGAAAAAACTCAGAAGTAAGGATATGTGCTCCTTTGTGTTTTGCCAACCTTTCTGGCAATGCAAGTGTGTTGACAACAGCAGAGAACTAGGAATGTAACTAATATAGACTGTTGCTGTCTTCCTGAAATTAATTTTTTCTAGACTGAAATTTTATGTCTTTTTTTTTCCATCAACAAAAATACAGATAAATTTGGATTGCCCTCTATTTTGTCTAAGTGAATTAATTTCCTATAGATTATGTTTTGTAATATATGAGGAGATGTTACAGCTGTAGGCTTTTTTTCCCCCTCTCTTAAACAGCAAAAATTAATAAGAACAAGCTACACATGAAGAAAAAACTGCTTAAGTGCAACTTACAGCATTCCTAGATGAGAATGTTATAGAATGTAAGCACGGGGATGAAATAACTTGATCTAAAGTTTGTTTAAGGTTAACACATTCTTCTTCCCAGTGACTTGAAGGCAGATGGGATATATTTGCAAGTTTTGAAATCAGATGCCTCAATTACTTTTCCATTCCTCGATAAGGGAAATGTTGCTCTGCATATGGGGGAATCTGATTACAAATGTTCAAATACTTTTTGCCCTTATCTAGCATCAGACCATGGATGTCATATTGGAACGTGATCCTTCTACTTAGGTCTGATAATATCAAAGCAAACAAGAAAGAAATGTGTTTCAGCTGATAAAACCATCTTTCCTGTAACAACAAATTAATTTCAAGAATCATATACTTAAGAAATAAAGAAAAGAAAGAAATAAGGAGAGAGAGAGAGAGAATCTAAGGAAAGAGTCTAAGTATTTCTTTTCACACTTGCTGCAGTCTACTACTGCCCACTGGCTACAATTATGTGCTCCCAGCTGATCAGGTCGTGGTGGTCCCAGTCCCACCAGCAACCATCATGATAAATAAGTTTTTTTCCTTGCTTCCACCAGCTCAGATTCCCAAGGACTTTGGGCACTAATGAGAACCTGCAACACAGGCTCTAGGGAGAGAAGACCCAAAATTGCCCTGCTTAAGAAAGATTTGTGCTTCTCTCTACTCTCTTCCAAAGGCACTAATCAATTTGAGACCTGAGGACTCACTGCTGCACTGTAGGACTTACATCCTACTCTCTTCAGTCTCTGCTCAGTCTCCACTAAACAGAAGATGCAAGACTACTGAAGTTAAAAAGTTAACTTAGAATTTTTCCAGACTGCTGACGAATTGCCTCAGAAGACTTATCTTTTCTGCCTGTGCCTGTTGAGGGAAGAGAAAAGGCTTTTAATTATATCTGTAAAGGATTATCCCCATTCCTGCAGAAGGGCTCTTGACATTTTTGAAGTCTAGGCATCTTCTGTTGCGCTAGCAGTGGAGTGTGTATGATAGAAACAGAGAGTGTTGCCTTTCCAAGTTGGTAAAATGACCTATGCTGCTAATGGCTAAGCCCTCAAAGCTTGCTGTTTAGCAGGATCCTGCACAAATACAGATCAATAGCTTCAATTTGATTCTCACCAGTCCATCTGTAAAAACAGTATCATTCATATGTCTGCTGTCAACACAGTCGCTCTCTCTGATCCAAACAATTTGTTGTTTCTATTTGTTTAGAAAGAAAAATCCTCTAAACATTCAGATTAATTTGAAAAAGCTTCTCTTTTTCAACTACTATGTGCTTCATATTACTTTAGCCCTACCTTCTATGCATCAGAGAACAGCTATAACACAGAAATTACATTATTTTTTTCTCACAGGAAAAGAAAAAAAATCATGGAGTGTCTTTGAATCTTCCTTTCACTAAAACACTAATCACGACATTAAACTAAATAGCAGATATATTTAATATAAGACACAGATATTTCTTCTAGATGGTAAGAGCACTATGTACAACGATGGAGATAATGCTGGAATGCTGTTTGGTTTCTAAGGCCAAACTAGTACTGGAAAAACAATGGAAGTTTGGATTTGTGGGGAAATATTACATTAATTACTGCAGCCTAAGTAAATGATGGCTAAAGACACAGAGGATAACAATCTGCAGGTGTTTGATGGATGCAAACACAGAGGAAGAGATTTTCTTAGGGTCATCCAAAGGGTAAAAGTAGCAGCAATGCTTGATGGCCAAGCTAAATTAATGGTTTTTCTCTACCCCTAATAGCTATGATTCTGTTATATTAAAACAGGGGAAAAGCTACAGGGAAATTCTGAAGCCATTTCTAATCCAGACCCTCACTGACAGATTAAATAGTACAGTAGATTGCAATTTCTTCTTCTGTAGTCAAATGTTAATTAGATTCCTTGCAGCTGTCTGTATATCCTGAGTTGGCTGATGAGCACATTAACAATGTGAGCTGATTCAAGAGTAAAATGAAACTTCCTTGAGAAGGATAATGACACACTGGAAGAACAGACTGGTCCCAGTGAAACACAAACCCCACCAGGGCACAGTGGCTCTGCTGCATATTTTGTACCATGTTCAAATGGCTCTGCTGCACTGGCAGGCTCCAAATAATCTACGAATCTCAGCCCCTCCACTAAGGCAGATATACTTAAAGACACCCAGAGAAACTGGAAGTGAATAAATATTTTTTCCATCTTTTGCAAACAGTCACAGGAGCCAGTCAAGTCTCCTGACACTTCTAAGCATTCCTCACATATCTGTAAAATGAGGAAGCGTTATTTCTTTTAGTTTATTTTTGGTAAAACCTCATAATGTCCTTGCCTGAAGAGCACTGACATGCAAGCTATCATGCCACTGTATCAGTGTCACCACTATTAACTCCCAGGCATTTTTTCATCTTCCTGAACCTTTAGCCAAGTGTTTAACTGAAGATGGAGGACTCTGTCCTGTTACCTAAAATTGTCTTGGTTCCTTCAGAGTCAGTTTTGTATCAATTATTGTCAAGGTAAGACTTAAAGTTCAAATTTGAAACAAAACAATCAATTGACTTCTCAGAGACAAAAAACCAGAACACTAAGAATGTGAATCTAATTCAACTTTGGGTTCCTACTTTTGGATTAAATTGAGATCACTGCTTAAACGTGCAATTTACCCACCTGAATCCTAAGGCCAGGATTTTGACATACGCCTTGCTACTAAAATCAATGAAACTTCAAAAGTAGTGTTTCACTTGGCTTTGAAAATCCTACCTTTTATTTCAAAACCTGGCTGAATATTTATACAACAGAATAAAACAGTATAACTTTTAAAACATCTCCTACTACATCTTCATAAATTAGGGCAGATAGGTGAGCTGGTATCAACTCAAACTCATTCAAACAGAAATCCACTTGCCATATTTTCACTTGCAGTTTATTTGACAGCAGTTTTGTGGGTACTGCCTAGAAATGTCCTTTGAAGGGAACTACTGCAGCAATTACATTATTTTCTGTAAGTCTGATATTTTGTCCTTTTCAAATAATGAAATTAGAGCTCAGGTCTGAAAAACAATCTTGTAATGGAAGGGGAGTGGAATATATGATCTAATAAGTCCTATGATTGCTACTTATGGTATAATTGCCAGTCAAATAGAAACTCTTCTGTGAAATAAAATCTGATCTTTTCTTCACTACATCAAAAAAATTGCTTGAAATGTGACGGCACAAGAGGAGAAAAAAGATATTTTTGCACTTTACTGACGCAGCCTCTATTTGAGCACTGTTCTTGTGATAACCACATAAAGCATTCCTGTTCAAAGGTTCTGTTATTGTCAAGGAGATGAATTATAAAGCAACTTTATATTGTGCAATCTGCAGATTTTATTGACAAAGTTGTCAGGAGCAGAAGAACTGGGAGTCTCTCTGCTTGTCATGGGATAAATAAGAGGATCTACAGAGCTCTCAGCTTCATTCAATTTGTTTAGATACAAGTTGACTGGGAGCATTGATTCGATGCAAGACCAGTTATGGATTTTTAGGTAGGAACATACACAGTGGGGAGTAATAGATGGCTCTAAAGTGAGTGCAAGGCTGAAATTCACTTGGGAGGCTGCAGAGATTGTGCAAGCCCAGCTGTATAAGCATGCTGGATCAAGGGAAGGTGGGTCTGATCCTCCCACAGAAGCTTTTTCTCCGCCTTCCCCAGCAGCAAAATATTGCTTGACCTCTTCTCCCATGGGGGAGCATCAAGACAGGTTATATTTGTGTGCTAGGGGGGTCTTGATCCATAGCCCCTCATTATTTAAAGCTTAGTTCCCCACCCATACTGCCACAAATGGAGAAAGTCTCCACTGCTGAGTAATGGAAACACCAAATTCCAGCTAATTTGTTGGTTAAGATGTGCCGGAGCATGAGATTACCACAATATTTTGCCTTCCTATCTGTTAAAATGCACCTACTTGCTGGGGGAGTCCTGCAAAGCCAGTACAGCTAATGACTGTAATGACCAAATAAGCCCCATGATCCTATGATCCTCTCCCACATCATCATAACTTAACCTAGTCCTGAAAACTCTTTTTTCTCCAGGTGGGAGAAAAAAGGATTCAACCTGAGGATTCAACCCAAGCCCAGTGTGGGTTTCCTTAGACAAGGGAAAACATAAAAATCAGTGGGGATTAAAGGCTTGTGGGGTGGCTGAAGGAGAAGATCAAATTCAAACAGACATTCAGCATCAGCAGATGTTTTAGAAACACAGAGGAAGCTCCCCTCCACTTCTCTGCCAGCTGAGCCTAAAGAATATTTCTGCACTGGGCACCTCCAGTGGTGCTGCTGTAAAGATGGATGAAGTTCAGGGCAGGAGATGAAGAAAGAGCAAAGGGAGGGTGGGAATTATCTCATGTTCCAGCCACCCAAAAGTTATATATCTAATCTTAACCAGTCATCTAGTCTGCCCCATAAGGACAGGAAACTGTCATGTTGATTCAAATCTTTGGTTGTATCTCCAAGAGGATCTTCACTGCAAACCAACCCATTTCAGGCTGAAAATCCATTACATTGCAATTTTCACTGAGTTTCAAGCGGGATGGGATTTAATCTGAAATCTCTGGAATAAAGGATTGCTTCCTTAGGCTTTTCAGCCATGTAGGCACCATCTATTATATCAGTTATCAGGTTTTGACATTTCAGAATCCATGCAAGATAGTTCAAACTTGTGTTTTGTTACTCTGCATGCTACTGAAGTAATTAAAAATGGAAAATGCTCTGAAGCCTTTTGCTGGTAATGGCACTTTTAAAATAAAAGCTCTCCTTCATCTTTGTTGAAACTATTTGGTTTTGCACTGGTATAAATTACTTGTTCACCACCAGTGTAATTTTTGGTTTAATATAACACTGGAGAGAGAACAATGTATTTAGGAGGAATTTTTTTCCTTAGAATTCATTTTCTTTCAGTCAGATCTCCAGGTAATTCTGTTTACTTTTCAATTCCCAGCATTGGTGAGAAACCTGTAATGTTTTGATCTTTCAAATGTTCTTCACAAAATGCTCCAAGGTCTTTATCTGACAGATAAATCTGTTCTTCTGTTTTATTATTTGTTCAGGCAGAGTTATTCCAAACTAAGAATTTAAACACTGTGTTCCTCACCACAAGTTTAAGCTGAAAAAGAAAAGCAAAATTCAGTTTTTCTTTACTGGGTGAGCTGTCTCAATAAAAATCTAAAATAGAAAATGAATTAAAAATATATGATCCATTAAATGTAACTTCACTGGCTGTTTTTAAGTATTCTGACAATTTTCCAACATCATTCCATTTTAAATAGCAGATCATTAAAACAAAGCCATAAGAATGTTATCAGCTGATTTCTAAAGAACAGTGATTTAGGAGATCTGGCTCCTACTGCTAGATATAATCCAAGTTTGGGAAAGGCACGTAGCATCTCTGAATCTTGCCAGAGTTTCATAGAAGGATGTTGAGGAACTCTAACCTGGACCAGTGCCTGCCTCCCAGCATCAGCAGCTCTCAGTCACTGGAAATGCTGAAGGACTACCCTTGACAGATGGAAATAGAGACAGCAATAAATCAGAGTGCAGGGATGCTCAGATTTTAAGGGTAAGGACCATATTTCACTCAGTACATTTGCATCAACCCAAAAGATTTGTCTGTGAATGTACAATAGCAGTCAGCCTTGATCTGCAGCCTTTCAGAAGTGAAGCATCCACACTGTGGTAACCACAGTCATACTTTCATTATTACCCTGGCTTTCTTCTGTGTTCCTGCCCATATTCAAGTGTCTGGGTCTGGGGCTGAATCCCAATCCTCCTCTTCACATTTGCACCCCATCAAAGAGTCAGAGAATCACAGCATGATGGAAGGGTTTGTTTTGGAAAGGACCTTAAATATCACCTAAACCAACCCCTGCCACAGGCAGGGACATGTTCCACCTATCCCAGGGTGCTCCAAGCCCCATCCAACCTGGACACTTCCAGGGATGGGGCAGCCACAGCTTCTCAGGGCAGCCTGTGCCACTCTCAGAGTTAAGAATTTCTTTCTAACATCTACTCCAACCCTGCCCTGGGTTAATTTGAAGCCATTGCCTCTTGTCCTGTCATTCCAGATCCCTGTAAATTGTCTCTCTCCATCTTTATTGCAGGCTCCCTTCAGGTACTGGAAGGCCACAACGAGGTCACCCCAAAGCCCCCTTTTCTCCAGGCTGAACAAGCCCAACTCTCCCAGCTCCATCAGGGTGACATCCCTCATCCTCTGTGCAAATGGTGGCTGTCTGTCATTAATCCACCATGCTGCTTTCCATCGGCCTTCCACATAATGCTGAAATTAAACACTTCTGCACTATCTCCAATGGCATTTTCTGCACTCCAGTGAGGTTTCCTCTAATCACCCACAGAGTTACCCCACTGCTTGCCTGGTAGGGCTCTGTTTCCTGAAGTGGAACCTACAAACCCTTTCAGTCCCATCAGTGCCTTTCCTGTCAAACTCACTAATACAGGGCCATTGTTCCTGCGCCAACTTTTGCCCTTTATCTTTTGTTTTATAATTACATTACAGAGGGGTTTGGTTCCTGACCAGCCCTTGTTCTAGTGGGCTAATGACAATAATACAAACCCCAGTGTCTACAAACAAGAGTTAATGCTCACAAGTTGTCCCTGGTTGGCAAAACTTCCATGAGAGCTAGACACCAGGCCAGCCCAGCCTTCCCATTACAGACACTGCTGGAGCGGGATGCCAAGTCCTAGGGACACACACAGAATTGAATTTTAAAGATGTGACTTGTGCTTAGTCCTAAATGCAGAAAAAGAATTCGGGGTGCAGCCCAGCCACCGGTACAGGAAATCCAGGAACAACATTCTGAGGTTTTCATTGCAAAAATCCACAGTGCCTTTGAGTTGCAGTGATGACAGGAGCACAGCTCTTGCAAGACAGAGCACATCACTGGAGGGTTTCAATCTCTCTTCCTCTCCCATCTTCCTTTTGCAATAAGGAACTGCAAGTGTATTTGTGGGAGGAAAGGGCTAATTTGGTTAGGGGCATAAGATTGATAAACTCCACCCCTTATGAAAATATCCTGTGATTTTTAATAGCCATTAAACCCCCAAAGGATCTAATTTCTTAGGATTTAACTCAGAGGACTTGTTCTGCTTGTAGTAAATGGCCAAGCACTCAATAGATCTGCATTAGCTTGGTAATGATCCTTCTGGCATTTGAAATTATGGCTAGGCTGATCTGTGGCATATGGCTTAAGCTGCTAAGCCATCGGCTGTTGTCTCTGTTTTTCATTTGACTTGGTAGCTTCCTGAGGTCCTGAATTCATCCTTGAGGATAATGCAAGTTTTTCCTGGCATTGAGTGAGCTGTCACAACTTACCTACCTGATATTTAAGAGGGTAAGGAAGGATTACTCTAAATGACTGACTTAACCCAACTAAAGTTTGACCCATCACATGATATTTCAGTCATTTTTTGGGTGCATGGTTTAGTTATTTGCACATTGCTGACTGTTTTCTTTGGAAAGTTTCAGATATTGGAAAAGAGCCAACCTTTAGCCCAAGGTTAACATAAACAACATGCAAGGATAGTCCTAGTACCTGTCTAGAAGTAGCCTAGTGACTGATTTTGTACTGTTTTTGATAGTAATTTAAAAAGTTAATTTAAGCAAGTGTTGGCATGAGAAACAAAATTAACAAAATTTTACAAAATTAAACAGTCATCCTCTGCTTTGAAAGAATTATTTTATATTGACTGCACTAAACTGGGGTGCAGGAAAGAAGGTCTGGCCTCTGCTAAAATGGTTGATATCATATGGTTGTTGCCAGGAGGGAGGGAGCAAAGTGTAATTCTCTTTACAGCTCTAACATTCAGGTTTTTCCTCCTAGGCAGTGACATGATGCTCCAGAGAACTAATGGCACTCAAGCCACAGGGCTCCAGTTTAGAGCCTGCACTGAATCCTGTACAGCATCACATCACATTCATGGGCTGCAGCAGCAGCACCTTGCACCTTTCTCTCACTAGCAGGGGTGTTACTGGGCTTCTCAGAGGCTGAGCAGATCAGCAGCAAGGTGTGCTGTCAGTCAGGAGTTGGGGCCTCCTGTGCATCCTCCAGAATCCCCCAGCTCCAGCACATTGTCCCTCTCCAGGCCATCCCACAGGGCAGCTGCTGGGCTGGGTCAGTGCCTCCAGATCAGTCACTTTCTGCTCATCACAGCAGCGATCACATCAGCAGAGGTGTGTTATTAATCACACTGTGGGCCAAAGAAATGCTGGTGAGGAAAGGGAAATCTTCCCAGGGTCACTCCTGTAAATGATGGCACCCTTCTTCTCTCCTGGGAAAGGCACAGCCTGGCTGTGCATCCCACAGGCTGCAAAGCCTCCCCCTGGCAGAGCAGCCCTGCTCAGCCCTGCTCAGCAGATCATGGCAGATCATACCCTAACTTCACCAGTGACAAACCCTGCACACTCATGCAGATGTTGTTTGCAGAACCCTGGAGATGATGCCAGCCAGACACTTGGCACCAGGACCTGGTCTTGAGCTTTTGAGACTCATTCCTAACATTCATTATTTTCATATTTAATAAGAAAAATGACGCGGCACATCAGGGAGATTGGTCAGTTCAGTTAGCATGGAAATTATCAGTGCAGAAAAACGAATAGCCTGGCAGTGAAATGTCTGCAACGCCCACACACTCCCTGGAAGAAACTTAGGGCTATTCATCTGAATTTATCTCATGGTCCCTGGGTATCAGAGCAGTGGTTGAAAGTGGCTGGAACCTTTTGCACTGCTTGTGGCTCCATCTGGGCTCTCTGTGGTGAACAGTGAGAGTGCTTAAGGCAGAGTTGTCTCAAGTCTTAAAATCCAGCAGGCAGATCTCAGAAAATTTTCAAAAACACTTGTGTGACCCAGGGTGTTTCCCTAGTGCAGACCCTCTGGACATCAGTTTCCAAGTGACAGCTTCAAAGGGGGCCAAAGGAGGTGACTGCTTTTAGAAAGTCATTTGGATATAGTGCGTCCTGGAAGTCTTTCTTTACAAATACTATTTTCCACAGTCACCATCAGTCACTTTCTAGCAGGAACACCAAGAAGAAGCTTTGAAATTTTAAAATAAGGAAAGACTCAATAACAGTGAGCCCTTTCTCTTGGACTGCTACTTGCACACAAGCCCCAGTTTCAGACAATAAGAAACTCTCAGGTTCATCTTTCATTTCCCTGTATGTTTTTGGTTTGTTTTTTTCACTGCCTACACCTCTTGGACCATCAGTAAATAAAATGGGCCATCACACACTGCCCCTGATAATAAATGGAATGGCTTGTTTGACTAGTATTAAAATTCCTACCTGAAACATGATCACCTCATCTGTGTCTTGCTGACTGAGAACCATCCCTGGCTCTCGCTGCCCACTGAGTCATTCTTGGGTGTGATTTGGAGACAGCTGCCAGCCACAAGACAAAACACATCTGAGACAGGCCAACATCAGCTCAGGGATCTCCTGTTCCCTTTCCAATAACCAGCACAGATGGGTAGGTCTGTGGGTCTGCAACTCAATTCATCGGTTCAACACCATTAAGACCAGTGGGTACTGAAGAGATTTGCACTCGTGTTCATGGAAATAAAATTTTCCTCCAACTCTTAAGGTGATGAGTCACCCTCTCAAAGTTGCTTCCTCCCTCCAGTGACTGTAGGAGGAGCTCAGATCACAAGTTTCCACAGGTTGGCTGGCTTTTGAGTGGCTGGAATTTGGTGAAAACCCCTTGCTAAAGGATAAAGGGCTTCCTCCATTTTTTAATCTGAATGATATTAAAACCAACCTCTACTTTGCAGGGAATGAAGAAGTTCTACTTAGAACATATGCAGTTCACTTCTTTCCTGTGAAGTTGCCATATGGCAGGGGAGTGATGGGAAGAAGAAAAATATTGACAGTGATGATATATCTTATTACAGAGCATACGGACCAAATTTTCCTCTCAGTTACACTAGTGAAAATCTGGAATGAACAGCCTTGTCTTGATAGGAAAATCAGATCAGTCAGTGGATATACAAAGCCAATTATGAGAATGAAACAAAAGCAAACTTGGGAAACATTATGGTATAGTAAAGAAGACATGTGGTAGGATGCCAGAAGACAGGAAGTCATTGAGCCCAGCACGCTTACTCTTCCTTTGAAAGAATCATCCCATCCACAGTAACCACAAGTGGTCAGGATCTTGTTTTATGCCTGAACTTGGCAAACTGAATTAAAGCTGCCCAAAAACATCTGTTCTGGGTTCCAAACATTTATACAGCCTTTTGTTAGAGTACCAAAGATGGCATCGCATCAATGGAAGGGGAGCCCTGCAGAAGAAAGCGGCTCAAGGATGCTGTAGGGAAAAGTCCAAGATTAACACAAGACCTTCAATGTTTTACACATCAATAGCCATCACTTATTTCTTGCTGAACATCCAGCTGATTAAAACTTCAAACTGTGTTTGACAGACAAAACCAGAAACTGGTCCAAGGAGAGAGACCATGGGTGCACTCCTATTCCATTCTATTTAGAATTTAGTATTCTGTTCAAAATTATTTAGAAATAAATAGTGGGCAACCTAACAGTGAAAGATGCAGCAATAGTCCTGTTTCTCTACTACATTAAAGAGACATAAAGGCAAACACATAGCTGAGAAGACTTCTAGAAATATAATGTATATTTAGCAAATAATAGCTGAGTTATTTGAAAATTAGTTTTGCAACCAGCTAACAAAAGGACTGTTTGATTTTTAGGATTTTCTCCAGACTGTTTAAGATAATCAGAAAGGCACAGGCTTTTTGGACCTAAACGGCAGGATGATACCATTTATGTAAACTAGAAGAGGTAAATAGTGCATGAAACTCAGCCAGACAAATCGAAAAAACTGAAAACTGAAGTCAAATTACCACCTGCAATTCAGCACACAAAAGAGTTAAACAGCAATTTGATAAATAAACTATGTATTATTTTTTTCTGGAGTCCTCTGAAGACTGAATTCTTGCAAATGAGTTCAAAGACAAACTATAGCCAACTCAATGTCCACAGTTGCTTTGGAGCCAGCATGGAACATTTGGCCAGAAAAAAAACAGTGCCAACTACCCAGTGCAAAGCCTATACTTTATTTTGCAAAAGCAAAAAGCTGTGATTTATACCCCTGAAAGGAAGAAGTTAAAAAATAAAAAAAAAGGATCTAACAGTACATTCTGTGTAGGTTTATTATTTTGCCAACAGTTTGTGGGTTGGATGATGAGGTACGTTCCTGAAGATTACACATCACCATTTTTTTTAAACAAACAAAACAGCAGGCAAGATGAAAATTCCCCTAAAGCAGAGGCAGTCCTTGTGAAAGTTCAAGGCTTTTGTGGCTCTCCCTCAGCTCATTTTTAAAAAAAAATGAAATTCATCAACGAAGAGCATTAATCAGCCTTGGCTCACAGGCAGCATTTTTTGCTTCCAGTTGCGGACAATTAGAGGCACGGTGTCAACTGGTCATTATTAGGTTGTGTAAAGCTCTGTGGATACTCACTGCTTTTTTATGACATTGAGAAATTCTCATGAAGAATGGGACTGTAACATGTAGACATGTCCTGGCTTCTTCTCCTTTCAAACCAAACAGTTTACTAGGTCAGAGGAAAAGGTGTTGAATAAATGAGCATGGAAGTAAGGAGTGTGGTTCCACTGATAAAACCAACAGAAAATTGAAAATCAAGTGGAATCAATGGTGTGTTGTTAATTCATGTGTTCAAACCTGGTAGCATGGCTAAGGGAAGGGTGTCTTGGTCTCCAAAAATATGAACTGACGAAATTTAAAATTAAGATTGATGACACTATTGCCATCACAAGCTTGTCCAACAGGACTTCTGGATTTCTAAACTATCAAAACCACCTTAGTGCTGGTCATTAGTAGGTGATCCATAAATCTCTTCATGATAGAGACTCAAGATATCATTCAAATTCTGGCCAGATGTTATGGTTAAAAATGGAATATTGTTTCTCAGAGAGAAATCTTTTTCATGGTCATGACTTCCCTAGCCACCAACGGCCTGTTATAAGGCTGAAAATTAAAAGTCCTAATAAATATGTTATCATTGTGCAATAAAATAGCTGTGCCAAAAAACAAAACAAAGCAAAAAAAGCAGCAGCATATGAAATCCCAAGGGATGTCATTCTTTAGCCTGAAAAATATTGCTCCTTGATGAGAAAAAAGGCAGTCATAAGCTGCACATTGTTAGATTATTCTTCTGGGTTTCTTGGCAGTCAGTCCGGAAAAACTATTTCTTCAGTATAAATATATATATAATCTTTGTTAGAACAACATAAATTAGGGAAGCAAAAAACCCCAACATAGCAATTCCAGATATCTGTTGTAGTGCTAGGCATAGTCTTCCAAATCCTAAAATGTGTGTGGGACTTAAGAACTCCACTACAGAATTACCACTCTCTTCCTGAGATGTGGCTGCCCATTTATAAATAAATTTTGTTTGTAAACTTCATCTCCTTTGGCAATACCAAGCACTGAAAGCATTCAGGAAATATAAAGGTACTTTTCTCAAGGTTTAACTCAATATAAATGAAGATGCATCCTTATTAAAATCTCAGCCCTGCTCACAGTTTTTCTCTGCTAAGCCTCATACTTCATGAATCATTGCTATAACTCTCAAGTTGGTTTCCATGAGGACTCTCTTCTTTAATGTTTTTTGTTCCTAAAAAAATGGTAACATTTCAGCTTCTGCTTCCTGGGGAAGGATTTTGCAAAAGTATTATAAAGACAGAAAATACCCCATGAGCTTCCAAAGTGTAGGTAGCAAGAGTATTTATTATTATACTGGGAGAAAAACAAAAGGGATATAAAAAGTGATTCACAAGGACAAAAACCAATCTGTTGTTATTCAGTGGAAGGAGGAAAAGATGCCTTCCATGGACACATCATGCAATTTTTTTATTTTTATATATTTTCTCTTCCATATTCTTTGGGTGGAATATCAGATGAGGTAAATGCAGTGCAACAATTATTAGGTTCATCTGAAAGATGGTAATTAAATAAAATAGAAAAGAGTAGCACACCAAGATGACGTATACTTATAGAAATGCATGTGGCTGACCAGTCCTCATGGCAACTGGATTTTTCTTATTTGTGTGAATTTCATCAACTGCATCTTCTGCCTTCATTTCCTCTCTTCATTTTTTTTTCCTATTCCATTTTGTATTGTTTTCTGGGATCTTTTAAACGAATATTATGCCCCACTGACAAATTTTCCTATAGGAATGTGATAGCCATCAAGAGAACAATATCATTCGGATGAAATAAGACTCCCAAAGGAGTTCCTTAAGAGCTAGAAATACTATAAACTTCCTACTGAAAGGTAACCCAACTTGTGATTTTGTCTTTTAAAGTAAAATATTAGGGATGCTTTATAGATTTGAAGCATTTTTCATTACGGGAAAGAAAGGATCACTGTCTTCTTAGGCTATCAATATATATTTGTGAGGCAGCAATAATTCTTCCAGTGAATTTCATGTTCCCATTGAAATGTCTTCACTTTTTTTGAGCAAAGCAAGAATTTCAGAATGATATGATGTGGATGAGATCTAAAAATAAAGTCTCTTGGCAATTGTGTTGAAATAAGTATTGCTACTAGCTTGATGTAAATAGGAGGAGAACCATTTCCTAAAAATTACTTCTACTGCCTCTGGGCATAATCACCCAGGTGGAGAAATGGCACCTGCTCTTCTTTAAGTCATTTATCTTTCTGTGAGGGAAAAAAAATCTCTGGAGAGCACATCCTTATCTGTAGGGAAGAGGTCAGTGCTGGTCTATTCCTGTCTTTGGTATGCCTGCATAGCTGTTTGGTTGATGGTGCAATAAGAATTATTATAAGTAAGAATGATGACACTCATGGACAATGATGCATTAAAGCCTGTTGCAATTAGCTGCTTCTCGCTCTGACACCAAACTTCTGGCACTAGACCTCTCTGCACCTTGGTTTATCCACCTGTGAAATGAGGGGAAAGATACTGACCTCTCTTGTAAAACTAGTCTGAGATTTACTGATGAAAGGCACCTACCTACAAATTAGGCAGAATATTTAATAGCATATGTAACAAGAGCACAAACTCCACTGGCTTGTAAATTCTCATCTGGGAGACACACTCTTGTGACATTCACTCCTGTCTGAACTTGACTAAAAGTGGTCATTTTACCTGAGACTGCCAGAGTTTAAAATTTCACTTGGTTTTCAGAACATCTCTTATTCCCTGAATTAGGCACTGCCCCAGGGGCAAATGTAAATTCTACTTTGCGAATGCCACAAGACAAAAGGATGATAATCACAGAATCATAGAATTACTTTGGTTGGAAGGGACCTTAAAGCCCATCCAGTGCCACCCCCTGCCATGTCAGGGACAGCTTCCACTGTGTCCCAGGCTGCTCCAAACCCCATCCAACCTGACCTTGGACATTTCCGGGGATCCAGGGGCAGCCACAGCTTCTCTGGGAGAATTACAGAAAGTACAAGGATTTCTAGCTAAAAAAAGATGTTGGGAAAATGAGTATCCTTCTGTGTGAAGGGTCATTACAAAAGGGTCCTTTATTGGGTCTGGTTTAGTGGACACAACACTGCCAGGACAAATGCATGAGGGCCAGCCAGCAACGCTGGAATTCCTCTCACACACTGTCAGGAGCAAAAAAATCTGTCAAAACCATGTTACACGCAAGAAAAGAGGTGTCCTTGGTGCAGGAGATCCACTGGTAGGATCACTCCAGCCGCCTCCTTCTGAGGCCATTTCTTCCTGATGACAGTGGAGTGGCAGCGTCCCCGGGGTGTTCAGTGATATCACCTGCAGTTACACAGTTTATTGCAGATGCTCACTCTCTTGTCTTTACCCTGCAGCCTTTACCTGTGTTTCAATATAGCAGTGGAGGCAGAGTGCTTGGTGAGTAAGTTTTTAATGTTTTTTCATTAAGAATTTACATATAGGTGGAATATGACTGGGAACCTAATGAGCTACTTTGTAATTTGATGAAACAGTGTGACCTGCCAAGGGACTTAGCCCAAGGAGTTTTGTGTGCTAATCTGATGCTAAGCACAAGGAGGACTTCAGGGATATCAGCTTCTCCTGGGTGTCTTGCCCACTGTTGCAACTGCATGGCTATAATTAACATCAATCATGCCAGAGAAATGGAAGACCAAAAGCTACCTGGGGGACTACAGTGCTGAGAATGAGAACCTGTGCTAGCCAACACTGTCACTGGGGAGTAATTAGGTCCTCTGCAAATCCTAGTAGGAGTCTCACATCTCCAGCTGGCACATCTTGCTTAAACATTGAGTATGAGCTGACTGAGGACTCCACTAGAGATGGTTTAACACCCAGAGTTAATAAAAGAAGAGAGCTGCCAGCACTTTGGACAGCATTCTTGGAGTGAGAATTAATCCCTCTTCCCTGTAATATTTTAACTAGTGTGAATACATCAATACCATCCACATTTTAAGTATCCTGCTTCATGATTCATGATGAATCAGAGGATGCAGCCGCCCTGTGCTCTGCTCAGGTAGGGTGTGAAAGTGAAGCAGAAAGTGCCATCAAGCCATAACAGTACAGTTGGTTTGTAAACCCCACTTCATTCCCTACGTTTCAAAGCCTTACCAGTATTAATTAATTAAATCCTTGCCACAGCTCTATGAGTTGAGCAAGGGCTTTTATCTCATTCTATCAGCCAGTGAACGTGGAGACCCTGGAGGCCACACTGAGATTGTCTGCTTTAGGCACTCAATTTATTCATTGCAACATCTAAAATAAAAGAGGTGCTTGGCTCCAGCAGGATGATTCAGATCTCTCAGGGCAGGTGCCTATGCAAACCACACTGGCAAGGCAGTGACAGATGCCTCTGAAGTAGGACCCAAGTGATGTTCACACGTTTCTCCATCAACAGAACAGAGAGCTGCAGGCCCTTCATGGGATGATTTAATGTGGTTACATGCAGCCACTCCAGGCATAAGCACTAGGAAGTATTATTCTCACAAGTGTGGCTGGGTAATTGCTTTATTCAAGGCTCAACAGTGAGCAAACCTGCTTATGTGGGAATCAAAATATAAATTCTCCTCTGAAGGGCAAGCACCTGGGTTGTGGGATAAGTGGGAGGAAGCACAAGATAGGAATGAATTGAGCACTTATCCTGAAAATAGAAACGTAGAGATCCAGGCTGTCCAGACCAAGGGGGTCTGGCCCCAGCACTTTCCATTGCCCCAGCTATTCCAGGAGACAGGTATGGCTGGAGTGGAGGCACTAAAGGTCAACCACTCAACAAACAGCAGCGTAGGATGCACAAACTAGAGAGATCACCCCAGAAAACAGGGAGGTCTTTTGCTTGTAAAGTTTCTATTGCAGACCTCTACCAGATAAATGGCATGAATTGAGTTAGCAGGGGAACAGGCCTTGCCTGTGACCTAGACTTAGGAATGCCTGGGTGCTTCCACACTGCCAGACTGACACATCTGGCATGTCTCCTGTATCCTGGTACCCAGGCCCCCCACACTCTGCAGTTATTAGCTGGCCATTAGGGAGGATTTTATCCATCTGAGAGGAAAGCTGGGCATGGCAAAGCTGACCTGTGTGCTGCAGGTTCTGTCCCAGGCACAGCCTGGACAAGCACCGCACAGATTTGTCTCTTTACCTGGTGCAATATCGCAGTGCTAGCCTCAAACCCCAATAACCCTCCTGTCACTCCCCAGAGCACACAGGAAGCACATGGATGCAGAAAAAAAGAAACATTTTGACATCTGTACTGGGAAACAAACAAACAAAACACAAACACCCAAACCTAAAAACCCAGAAATACTTAGAATTTTGCACCAGGTCTACAGGGAGATGTTGTCCAGTGGAGATCAGGATCAAGTGTTGTGCAGTGTGGATGATCTGCCAGCTCCAGCTGCTAGCAGCTCTCAGCTGTGTGAACCCAAACCAGCCTGCATCAAGCAGTTCAGAGACACAGACTGTCTTTCTGCTTTGGACCACATAAAGAGTATGAACATGCTCCAAATTTCTCCTGCTGGAGTGTTTTGTGCTAGTTCGATATCACCTGAAAGTTTGGTCAAACCGTGGCTTAATGAGGTGGGGTCTTTTCCACACCTTAAGAGATGTTAGCAGCCTCTTACCCACTTTGTGAGTCATGATGGACTGTCACAGGCTGTCAGTCACTGAACACAAACAAAACCACATGCTTTTGTGTTTTCAGTTCCTCTCAGGTCTAAAACACACTGTCCAGATTTACTTGCAACACTCAGTCTCTCTGGGAGGTAGGTTCCTCTTCAGATGAGACAGACTGAGCCATTCCCTGGGACTTAGACACTTCTAGTTCATTCTCACAGGGACTTAAGTTGACTCATGAACGGTCTAAATCACATTCACTGACTTCTTCAAGCTATGCAGTATCTCAGGAACAGAGCTGAGAAAACGACTCATGAGTTCTGAACCTGGGCTTGAGCCTGATTTATTACCATTTTTACCTGCTAGGGGTTTCTTTGATCTCAGCAAGACTCTTCACTGATTAGCAGCAGAGAAGGAGAATTTGGGTTAATGCATGCTCTACCCACTCTTTAACATAAGAGTGGCTCCTATTAGCTCTATAGCAGTTTGTCTTTTTGTGCAAGAACTTGCACAGCTGACTTGGCTAAACTTTTAATGGGTGCGCTTCTCATGTGGGAGGAAATGTTAAGCTCTGCTTATTGTTACTTAGAATTACACACCCAAATGCCATAACTCCATCCAGAGTTCCCAGGCTGCGCTACTATATCACAAATAAGATCTTCCTCACCGCCTAAAGTAATGTCATGATGCAGTGAAGGAGCCAAGGAATGCTGGGTTTGCAAAACACACACATTGCTTCAGATTGCAATGAATTCATTTAAGAGGAGATCAGGCAGCAAACCATTAATTTCAGCGCAATATATTTCTCTGCTCTTCTTATTTACCGAGATGTTGTCTCAGCAGATCAAATCAATGAAATTACAGCAGTGCACTGACAGCAGCTGATATCTGCCTAGTATCTTGGGGAGGCATCCCTTTATCAACGGCTTCCAGCTTTTTGCCTGACACATCTCCACTGTTTTGTCTGCTCTGTTGGAAATAGGAAAGTTAAAGTTTTCCAGCGTAACTGGCTGAGTCAGGAGCCCCTGTGGGCAGCCAAGCACAGGCACAGATATTGGCTGCCCTGTGAGCAGCAAACCCAGCCCCACCGTGCCAGAGGAGGTGTGCTGCTCTCCCTGGGTGCCCTTCTGGAGGCCACGTGTAGGGCGTACACAACTCCACCCTCGGCTGAGGTGGGAAAGTTGTTCAAAGTGGTTTTGAGGTTTTGTTGAGAAGCAAAACAGGAAATCTGCATGAATTTGGAGTGTAACTAATTTTTTTTTAAAAACTTGTTGCTCTCCTAAACTTTTTTAAAAATAAAAATTAAATAAATATCTGGATGACAAAGTTTCTGCAACTAAAAACTTGTCCCTAGTTTTTACTGGTGCAGCTGAGACTTCAGGCAGCAAAACACCCTATAGTAGTCCAGGGATTTTTTTTCCTTTCCTTTTTTTAGCAAACCGAGCAACTCAAAGGCTGTGTCAACTTACTTAAGTGCTCTTTATGCCAACTAATCATAGCTGGCACAAAAAACAATGCTGACTATTGCTCCCTTTCCTGCCTACAGTGGAGGCGGGGAAGGCCAGAGTCACAGAGCTGTAATGGCAAGACTGTGCCATCTGGAGAAATTCTGTATCCTCAGCTCAGCTGCTTGCGACTGAATTCCCTCAAAAAAATCAGTGAAGAGGACAACACCAGAGGGGCATAAAGGACCAGAATAAGCCTTCCTGAGCTAACAGGCTGACCCACATACCCAGTACAACTACCACAGCTGAAAGCATCTGGTGCCCCTGTCCTTTCCTTCCTCAGCTTTCCCTCTGGTAACTATGAAAACCACAAGAGCTAGTTTAATAGCCTGCAGTAGTGTGGGCCCTCCCCAGCCCAGGGAAAGCTATGGTGAAACCACCAAGTTTCCCCATGAGATGGGGATGGGAATGTTATTACTACTGACCTCAATGTAGGACCAAATAACAATAAAAACCCCATCAGCAGCACCACAAGCTACTGAGCTTTTTGGTACATTGCTGATTCACATTCTGTGACACTCTTTGCTGAGCAAACTCTACCCAGGTGTCTTCACAAGTGTGTTTTCTGTTCTGTGTAAGGCTGAGATTGGGTCAGATTCTCTGAGGAGATAGTCTGTTGTAATTCACAAGCAACTGCACTAAGTCAAGTGAGTTACTTGGTGTAACTCAAATTGACTGAGCTGTATTTTGCAGTTCCCAACAAGCTCCCCACAGTTTTCTCCCAGTTCCTTTGAGCTGCCTCTGTGTGCTGCATAAGGCACAGGCAACGCTTTCGCCGCCGCTCCAGCATCACTCTGACGTCAGCACTTTGATTTGATTTTCTGTCACTGTTCTTACAGATTAAATTTCAACCAGTGACCCACAGTTTGATAGCTCATTAGCAAATCCCTTGGAGCCATCCTGTCCTGCCCTTGCTTGACAGTTAACTCTGCACTGCACATAGTCCTGAAGCCTCCTGAAGGCTGCACTGCGCCAGGAGAGAGCTGGGTCAGAATCAGTGCAGCTGCAAAAGCCTAGGGGGATCTATGCCCAGGTGCATGTTTTCAATGACAAATCACTAATGATTCTTATTATGAGTCCTTGGGTCTCTTCAAGTCATTGAGGATGTGTAAAAACTCCTCTGTGGACAGTCAAAGCTTTTCTTTCCCATCCCTCCCCACAGCCCTTTATCTACAGGGGAATTATTCTGACTTCCTTCTTGTTGAGACCTTAAAACAGGACATTCTTTCTCCTTTTGTTGTTCAACATCATCATTGCAATCATGCAATCATGCAGACTGAGCCCTTTCAAGTTTTCTCTTGCTGCGACACATGGATACAAAACTCCTGGAAGGCAGTGGGAATGGAGAGGCAGCCTCAGATCATGTCCTGGAGGTCAGACCCCAGCTCAGTTTTGCAGTTGGGCAGGTCAGGATGCAGGCTGCTCTGACTACATCAGGATCCCTCTCACTGGCAGATGCCTTATGTCAGTGGTTTGATTGATTTGATTTGTCAGTGATTTGATTGATCAGATTTTCCTATGCCCAGCTTTGAGTCACACTGATCAGCAGATTTGTAGCAAAGGTGCAGCCATGGTTCTGTTTTACCTCCTCCATGCATCCATGGACCTCTTGCCTTGCAGGTACACTATCAGTGCCAAGAAAGAACATTGTGTACAGTCCAGAGCTAAAGCAAACAGGCTTCCCTCTCACTCTTCTTAAACTGCCACTTACACAAGTACCCAGAATGGCACCATCAAAGTCTCAACAGACCCACTCCCTCCAAGCTAGGAAAATCTTATAAGTGTTGAACCAAAGCTATTTTCAACACCTGGCAGGTTGCACACAGACAGAACGACCCTGGCATACCCAGTATCCTTCTCTGGTGTGCCACTGAAGCTGTGGATGGAACTTTCCAGCCCCACGCTGTCCCTTTGCCTCAGTGGATACTCCGCTCCTGAAGTTCAGCCTCCCCAGTTTCAGTGGGGAGATTTATGCTGGGCCGAGATGAGAATCTGGCCGTGGTTCTTTATCGCCTTTTAAAGCCAAGAGCCCAGCAGAGGCCAATTGTGTCTGACGTGAAGCAGCTGCACACCCAATGTGGAATCTGCACAACTTCATAAACTAGCAGTGGTCTGAATAAAAACTTCAAACAAGGCGTTCTGGCATTGGCCAGAGAGAGTGAAGATAAATAGCTGGGGGACGCCAAGTTGTGAAGGAAGAACTGCTTGACTGCTGGACAGAGAGCAAAGTTAAGAAGCAGAAATTAGGCAGGGTGCTGGGAGGCTTGCAACACTCCCAAAAAGCAAAAGGGTCACAGAATTTAATTTGATTAATTCATTGCTGGTCTAAAGGACATTGTACTGAGCCTCAGGCAAAGCAATAAACATACAATCATTAAGAGAGGAAATGAAAGTTAAGTCAGGTGATAAATAGTCCTGCTTCCTCTCCCACTCCAGCTTCCCTCCTGTTTCTTCTCTCCTTGGTCAGTGCAGACATTGGAAGCAACACAGTAAATCAAGAGGTAGCTTTAAAACAACAACAAAGACAAAACTCATTATATTTAAATTGCCTTAGTCAAAACACTTTCAAGGAAAGCTCAGCTTCACTTTCCCCATCAGCAGCACGCCCCTGTAGGATACACCATAGGCACAGAGGAGCAACAGTCATGCTGGCTTGCTCTCCTCTCCACAGAACTCATAGAAAACTGAGTGGAAAACAAGGACTTTTATCCTAAAGGGGCAAATAATGCTTCTGGAAGTTGTTTCAGTAGTTTGGGCTTGCTTGGTTTGTTTGATTTCCTAAACATTCAGGGTCCTAAACAGCTGTTTTGATGAATGTAACTGTATTTACAAATAATGGGGGTTTGTTTTTAAAGCTCTGATGGTAACTTTTATGGGCCAGATGGCACAAACACTCACCCTGTAGCTGTACAGTACTTGTCCCTCATCAAGGGACACAGTGGGAGGGAAAAAACCCTACCAAAACTGGGGCTTGGAAAAGTTTTTCAGCTGCTGGAAGCTATGTAGGAGCCTGGAGTGTTTGAGGAAACCCCAGCAGAGGCAGAGCTGGGGAAAGGGAGGGTGATTGATACCCCACACATCCTCAGCCAGTGCAGTTCTTACCTGGCTCTTCTCCCATCCACTGCAAGCACTGCCATGGGTCTAACGCTGCATTCTCTGGGCACTGGTGAGTATCAGAGCTCACTGAGGCACTGTATGGCAGGAAACTGATTTTATCCCCTTCACCCACTCAAACACTGAGGTTAACTGCAATTAGGAGATTTTTTTTTCTGCAGTTAAATGAGAAAACTAAGATATGGAAGATGGACGTGAAAATCCTAGACCATACACCAGTCTGTCTCTGAATTTATGCACTCAGTGCCCTACAAAATGCAGGTCCTGTTGAGTCGGATCTTTGCTATTGAAGAAAGCCAGGTGACTAATTTATGTGATTTTCTGGATATCTATTCAACTTCATGCATCACCCAATATTCACTTCTCTCTTGTTTCAGTGTGCAAAGGTTCATCCACAGGTATACATGCAAGACCCAGCCAGAAACAGGCATTCATTTTATGTCTTTGAGCTGGTCAGGTGAGAGAATGTTCATCACACATGCTGTTTACAGAAATACAGAAGCATTAAAGCTGGAGAAGCCTGTAAGATCACCAGGTCCAACCATTCCCCCAGCACTGACAAAGCCCATCACTAAATCACCACTATTGCATGTTTTTAGACACTTCCAGGGATAATGACTCCACCACTTCAGTGGGCAGCCTGTTCCAATCCTTAAAAATATTTTCAGTGAAGAAGTCTTCCATAATATCCAATCTAAACATCCTCTGAAGGAACTTGAGGCCATCTCCCCTTTTCCTATTGTTTGTTACCTGAGAGGAGAACGACCCCCCGGCTGTCCCCTCCTGTCAGGAGCTGTGCAGAGCCACAAGGTCCCCCCCAAACCTCCTTTGCTCCAGGCTCAGCCCCTTCCCAGCTCCCTCAGCCTCTACTCATCAGACTTGTGGTCCTGACACTTCTCCAGGTGTGTTGCCTTTCTCTGGACATGCTCCAGCACCTCAACACCCTTCTTGCCATAAGGGACCCAAAACAGTGGGTCAAACTGCATGGTCCTACTGTTTCCATTCTCACTGAAATAGTGAATTCACTGGAGAATAATGAACCAACATTGTGATTCCAGGCCTATGTAAAATGATAAATTACTTGTGGAAAGTATTATCATATGAAAAATCAGCAAAATTTAATTACTAAGGCAATTGGCTCACACTATTTACCTACATCTGCCATATACATTTAGAACAAATATGCTTATCCACTACATAGATACTGATCCCTTCTCAGTGTAAAACTGTGACTGGTCAGGGCTAAACCTGATTGATTGATAAACTTGATTCCTTCAAGAGTGGAACCAGCACTGCACAAAACAAGTGAGGAGGAAAGGTCAAGCTAGAAATTCAGGTCAGAAGAAATTCAGCCAAGTAGCACTGCTGGACACTGAAGAGGGGAAAGCCTGGGAGGCCTGTAGGTAAGTTAAGCATTAATTTATAAAGCGTGTTTTTCATGCTAGCTATCCAGCATTCAAAGACTGATGATTACTGCTTTCCTAATAGCTGCATATGATCAACTTTATATTCCTGTAAATATACTGTGCGTGGTGTCTGTGCTGTATCTGATAAAACCAATGCACTTCCTGATCTTTGAGCCATGATACCCAACACGCAAGCAAGGCAATCTGTGTTCACATAATCATTGTTTAAAAATAAAAAACAACAAGGAGGCATAAATAGTGTGACAGTAAAGTAGCACAGACCTTGATTAGTCTCACTGCCAAGAAAATCAGAAATGTAGCCCTGCATACAGCAACTCTCAACCTCTGCTTCACCTCCAGCTACATCCTGGCCTGCAGTGATTGTAACTAGGACATAATCTGACAGGTTGTACATGCAAATTACCATTTTATCCATGCATCTTAAAAGGTTAAATGTGCTTTTCCTCATTATTCCACCTAAGGAAAAAAGCAAGGGACAAACAATCTTGCTTTTTTTTTCTGTGGGATGAGCTGTGGCATTGAGGCTGCTCATCAGCAATGGAAGTCTCTTCTCCAGCATCAGGAAACAGGCAGACACATGACAAGGAGATGTGGAGTTTGCCACAAGGGCCTCTTTAAAACATCTCTACTCTCAGTGTCCCCAGCCCAGCTGCAGCACCAATCTGTGACCTCTCCCTGGCTCCCTCACCTGGGCCTTCAGTAACTCCTGAAAGGCAGATGAAAGGCTCAGCCATGCAGCTGTGCACAGTGCCTCAGGTCACACGGTGCCACAGGGACACCAAGGCTGCTCTGCAAGTGTGTTGAGGTGTACCTCTGACTGTTGGAGGGAAGGCGTCAACTGAACCAATGCTTGGTGCACACAGCTTGACAGATCAGCCCAGGATGTGCCCAAGTGTCTGTGGCAAGGCAGGATCAGAAACACTTTATGCTGCATTCCTGCCTGTAGGCCAATCTAATGCCACTGGAATAGTCTTCAGCTAATGAGAAAAGCCCTGTTAAATTGGTTTTGATTAATTAGTCTTTCTAAATGCAGTAGGGTTGTATGGGCACAAAAAATTTAGCAAAAATAACAATTTCAGAAAAAGGCCCCAGAATGCAACAGTAATGAGGAGTGGCTGGGAAGAGTTGTAAGCTTGTTATTATGGAAGGAAGGAGGAACACCAACTTCTCCAGAACAATGTGTGGAAACAGGCCACTGGGAAATTAGCCATATGCATTAACACTGCACATTTAGCCCAAAATGGTCCCAAAAGATGTACATTGGCTCAAAGCTCACGAGAGCTCCACTAAAGAATGGCCAGTCATAGTCCAGGCTGGTGCAGGACAAGAAATGGACTTTTGTTGTGCCCAACCAAAGTAACTGGTGACACTCCCTTAATGGGTCTGTTCACTTTGGGCACAGATTTCCACATCAGATCACAGAATCATGGAATAGTTTGGTTGGAAGGGACCTTGGATCTATTTCCAAAGCTCCTAGGCTGAGCTGGGACACCTTCCGCTAGCAACAGTACTGAAACTTCAACCAAGTCCATGAACAATTCCAGGAATAGGACATCCATAATTTCTCTGGGAAACCTGTGCCAGGCACCTCTCTTGAGCCAGCTTCTCCCACAGATAGGAAGGACATCACTTCCCTTTATGGCCTATTTCTTGCTAGATAGTAAAATCATACCTAGGCTTAAAGATTGTACAACGGGACTGTTTTCTACCACAAGCAGGACCACTATTTATCACCAAGGAACACCAAACTTCTCAGAAATGGCTAAGCACTGTCACAAGGGAGACAAAAACATAAATTAACAACAACACAACGGTACCTGCAGCTGCACACCACACTGAAACAAATTACAGTGCCTGAATCACCAAAAAAACCATAAATGGTTCTCTCATCCCTCTCATCACAGATATATCCACTGAGTGTGGGTAGATTTTGCTACGTATTTTATCTCCAGAAGAATGCAATGAAGTTGCAAATGGCACCACTGAGCACACCAAAATGCCACTGCAGTAGAGATAACACTGAAATTGTGATATAAATCTATTTTCAGCTTTCATCAGAATATTCAGGATGTCTCCTCTTATCTCTGTTATGTATTAATTTTAACTTGTGAAAGATGACAAATACTGAAAGGAAAGAGCAATCAGGCTATGGAAGTTGCCTCCTGGGATGGACATATATGTCCTCATAGGGCTTTTTTTTTCTTTCTTCTTCCTTATATTTGTCTGATTAGTCAATCTCCTCAGGGAAATGCAAGGTGAGTTGGGGGCAGGAAGGTGAAGGTTATCATGGAAGAGAGCAATCCTCCCTCTGTGGGAACTGGTTAAATAGTTATGGCTAGACTCAAGTGCAGACCTCTGCTGGGAATCCCAGTGAAGGTCAAAGGCAGAGAGGAAAAAAGCTGCTCTGAGATCTTGGGCATTCATAAGCAGACAGATGTTTCTAGGCTTTAATGAGCAGTCTTGGCTCCAGGCCTTTCTTGGCAGAGCTGTTTAGTTTTAGTATTTTTCCTTGTAGTGCAAGGTATGGCTCTGGTTATCTGGCTCTGCTTAGCTAACTGCTGATGATTTTTCCATCTAAATAATAGCATGACAATGAAGAAATTGATTAATAATCTGAGAGGTGATGGATTAGGTCATGGGGAATGCTGTGCGGCTGTAAGCATGAAGACCAAAAAATAAATAAAAATACCAATTTCAGTTTAAACAAGAGCTAGTTTAAAAAGTTTAAACTGCAAATCTTATGGCCCTCCCATGACAAGTTCTAGCCCTCCATCTTATACCTTTATTCCCCTTTGTCATGGGGAATAAACTGAAGGAAAATAACATGAAATAGACTTTTTCTTTACTAATTCCATCTTCAAATCAGCCTGGTGGGGATCATGCTCCTACTTTGGAAACTAATTTGAGTTCAACACTGTTGGGAATTTTGACAGTTTGCTATGCCTTAGTGAAATATATTGAAAATTTAGCAGATTTAGCAAACATCTTCTGTTCAAAGAGCAAAAAGGCTACAAATGCAAAGGCTGTTAACAAACTGTGAAAAATGTGAACTTCCATTAAAAAGAAAAAAAAGCAAAAAAAGCTTGTTAAACACTTTGAAGGCTTTTAATCCTATGTGCCAGAACCCAGCTTCCTTAATGAAATAGCCACTGCAGCACTTGGTGGAGAATAACTTTGTTCCTTGTCAGGCATGCAACTCTGATCTTCAGAGACTTATTTAAAGCTCTTTTCCTATATTTTTGGATGTATCATTTTTTGATGTCACAACTGGTCTAATATAATATGATATCATGAATGGGAATGTTTTCTGGGGGTAATCTGTCATTTTAAATCATTTTTCACTCCTGTATTTCATATTCTGGTCGTGGTGAAGGAATTGGAAATGTTTAGGTGGCTTAAGCATGATCTGTCTTTGGAACTTGATCAGTTACAAGTCAGTAAAAAACTTTGTATCCTGACATTGGCAAGTTGTACAAATTCTCTACTCCTGTGTTCTCAGTTAATTTTCTTTTAATTTTGAAGGCTATCAGCTACTTTTCTTTGAATCTCTTTTTTTAGCACATCAGAATCTCATCCACCACTGGTTGGTTCAGAAAAGCTCACCCCTTTCCAGAGCTAAGTGTGAAATCTGCTTTGTGATAAATATCTGATGGTGTGGAAGCACTGGGCTTGCTCCCAAGCTAAATTCATTTGTAATGCACCAAAACACCTGCCTCTGTGTCATCACAAAAGCAGCTCCCTATTGTAAAATACAATTCACTCTCTCAGGCAAGATTCAGATTCCCTTTTTCCCCACTCTGCAGGAGAGGAACAGATGTCCTTAGCAGCTGAAAGGAGCTTCCTCCCTCTTCATCCACCCAGCTTATATTTCCAAGTCATGAGACATAAAACTCTACAGAGTCCATTGGAGAAGGTTTGTTTCCATGACACCAGTCCCTTCCCACAGCCCTCAATGCTCAGGATATTTATTTTACATGACACCTGTGGACTGGAAGTGACAGATTTACATTAGGACTGTACTCAGGATCTCTAACTATTCAGCCCAGCCATCACTATGGTGGATGCCTCTGGACCAGCAGTAGAACACATTAATGGGACACAAACACAGCTTCACACCTTCCCACCTGTCTGGTCCACCCCATCAACAAATGGGTTTTGGTCACTTTAAGGGCCAGAGCAGAGACTCTGCTCTTTTCCCAAATGCTGGACAGTGACTTTGATCTTGTGATGTTAGACACTGATTAGAGGGATGACCACCTTGCAAACAGGAATTACAATTGCTGCTGTTGCAGAATGCAATGGTAAGATTTTAGGAAGAAGTGCAACAAGAGAGATAAGTCAAGGCAGGACAAGTATCTATAAAAGTGCTGTGTAACAACTCAAAGACTTGTAAAACTTTGGGCTTAAGATGTATCCAACTTTCTTGTTGATCTCCCCTAAGTTTGAATGAAGAATGACAGTCAGTTACAAAAGACAGAAAAGTCATTATCTTATAAATGCATTTGCTGTAAATGGTGAGTCCCTCTTTGTTCAGCATTGAAATTCAAGTGCAGCAAATAGTCAAAGTAAAATAGAATAAAACAAAGCTTACCTGAAGAGGCTGAAGAATCAAAAGTACTTCTGTCCTTCCTATTTGTCTTGAAGGGCTGAATGTCCTTTTCCCTGTAAGTTCCAAAGCCTTCAAAGCTTCTTCTTTTATTCCCACTTGCATCATTGTCCCGCTTCTCACTTGAGGAATTTATTTCACCAAACATGTCCAGGGACTCTGACCTTCCATTACTCTCAGTATTACCAGAGTATCTCTTTGTGCAAGAGTCAATGGGATCACCGCTTGAGTCGCTTTTATCTTTATTCTGTGACCACTGCTGGGCATCAGAAAGTGATAGCGTAGACAGCGTATCCACTTCAAAGTTACTCTTTGAGCCTTTGTGCCCGGTTTCACAATGCTGGTGCTTCTGCTTCTCCTTGTGCTTGCTCTTCTCGTTGAGCAAGGACAGGTCTTTGTCTGAGCCACTCAGCCTCTCGTTGATGGCGTGGCTGGAGAAGCCAGTGGACTTGCTAGCAAAGAGACCGCTCAGATCCTCGTGAGTCCCCAGTATCCGCTCGTCCTTATGCTTGTGCTTGTGTTTGTGTTTCCTCTTGTGAAGTCGGCCACTTGAAAGGCTTGTTCCTCCAACCTTCGGAGGGGCCAGGGAGGACTGCATGTCTCCAAGGCCCATTCCCACAGGGGTTTGCAGGTGCACTCCGTGTTTTGCTTTGTGTTTGGCAGTGGTGGACATCTTCATGTGAGAGCTTGCATGGAATTGGGGTGGGGGCACGGTAGGTCTCATAAATGGGGAAGCCGCTCCAAGCGTGTGAGACAGGTACAAAGGAGCTGGGTACTGACCGTAGTAACCAAGATTCATCATAGGCATTGATGTGTAAGGCATTCCATAGGGTGCATAGTAACTCCCACTGGGAATAGGGTAACCGAACCCTTGTAAAAAAGGCACCTTTGTCATGGTGTCATTGGTTTTGGCAGGTCTACCACGCTTCTTCTTAGACTTCATATCAGAGGTCCTGCGAAGATAGAGCAATGGGTCATACTGGATATATGGCACAGGGTAGTAGTGATCAAAATTAATCCTGAAGATGCTGGGATATGGATTTTCATGATAAAATGTATAACTTCTATGGGAAATCCTGAACACTTGAAACTTATTGATGAGTTCCTCAAGGTCTGCCAGAAACTGGAGGTCATCTCTGTTCTGCAGGCTTTTCCTTTTCCTCTTGTGCTTTGGCTTTTTAATACTTTCATGAGAGAGAAAGTTATCCACAATGAGATGCTTCTGCCGGTGACCATGCCTGTTCTTTGTGCTGGTGTCAGATGGGATAGCCTCTGGATTGTCCAGGGTGCAGAAATCAAAAGAGTATCTCCGGCGGGATTCTGAGCTTTTCTCGGCTTGGTCAGAGGTACTGTTGTTGTCTGTACCTATCCCACTGTCGCTCGGGATGGTCTCCTCGCTGTGAGACTCGCTCACTGGCGACAGCGTGACTTCTTTCAGAGAACCTATTTCACAGAGGTGAGAAGGAGAATTAGCCATTAGCCTGGGCGGAGACAGCTTCCAAGTTCCACTGTGCATTCCTTTCTGGGTTTTTGTAGGAAGAGCACTGATAGGTTGAAGATTTGGCATAGTTTTTAACTCTGAAAAATTAGTTTCAGTGCTTGCAGGGCTGAGGTTGCCGTTGATCCCCACTAATTGTGTTGAAAGCGGATGAATAGCTGCTGGTGACGATGCCACAAGTGACTGCAGGTTGGAAGGCACTGCTGGGTTTTCTGGCTGGCTGGAAACAGGCCTTGAGTGCTTGATGGCTGTCTTAGGTTCTTCTGGCTGAGCCTGCAGCTCTGCCCTTGGCTTTCTGCCCCGTTTTTTACCAATGTAGATAGTCCCCCTCTTGCTGACATTGATCTGCTTCCCTAGCCTGGCATCAATGGTGGTTGGCCCAGCACTAGATGGTGGCTGGACTTTTGCTTTCAGAGCTATGCTGCTGGAGCAGGAGGACAAGATCTGATTGAGAATATTCTTCCTCTTGAGGGTTTTCATTTTATTAATGGTCTTGATGGTCTTCTTATCCAAGACCCCAAGTTTCCCGACTTTTTTGTGAAATTTGAGTTCACTGATGGATTTGTCCTCTCCTGGAACCATCTGGGCAAACTTAGCCAGATTCCTTCTCCTCTTCCTTTTCTTTGTTCCTGGAAATTCACGATTGATTGGGCTCACTGGGCTGGTGGAGGTCCCCTCGTGGATGGTTTCAACAGTGAGCAAAGGCTGTTTCTTTGGTCGTCCTCTTTTTTTCTTGACAGGTGTGATCACAGTAAGACTGTCTGTGTTGGTGTACAGAGGGCTGGATGGTGTGATGGGATAGGCTGAAGGAGGCTCCACCATCAGCTTCTCAGACGTCGTCAGGGAGGTCTCCCGAATAATAGGTTTAGGTTTGCTGCAGGTCCACCGACGCTTAGCTGCATGTTTGGGGTGCTGGATGTCCGGTAACTTGCCAGCTGTGGAAAGATTGGTGGGGAGGAGAGTGGATGTGACAGGTAAAGGTTTTCTGGGTCGGGCAGCACTGTTGGGGGACGCTTTGTCTGTGAACACACCGCTGTCAATTGCTACTAAGGGGGACTCATTTTCAATCACTTTCCCTGGCTTTGTGGCTCGAAGGTCTTTTTTACTCCCCTCTGGTTGAGAGCTGGTCCTGTTTGCCATTTCACTGCTCAAAGCAAGCACGGAAGGCAGGCTTTTCTCCTGGATAGTTTTCTCTATGGAGGATTTAATGGATTGCCTCTTTTTCCTTTTGTGGCCAGACGCATCTGTTGTCGGAGACTTTATTGGGATAGTAATTCGTACGTGATTGGTGTCACTTTCACAAGTGACGGCAGAAACGGGATTCTGCTTTGAGGGTGACATATCCAACATGCTGTCCATCGTGTAAGACTCCTTTTTCCCTTCCATGCTGTCATGAGATTTGCTGTCAAACGCTTTCTGAGCACTCTTTACCCACTCCATATCTGTGGTTTGCATGGTTTGGCTCATCAAGTCCTTCTTGCTGGACTTCTTCTTCGTACTTCCAGCGGGCTGATCGGGGGCCTCCAGCTGCACAGCTCCCTCTTGGTCTCCAAGAGGCAAAAGCCCATTGCACTCGGAGGCACTGCTGGGCTGGGTGGCCGTGCTGATGCTGTTGGGTGATGGGACTGTGCTGCAAATTGCCAGCTCCTTACTACTGACTGACAACTGCCCCCACGAGCTGCTGCTGCTGCTGCTGCTGCTGCAGGACTTCTTGGCCTGGGATTTGCTGTAGGAAACTCCTGGCTCCAGAGCAGAGACCTTGGTGGCACTAATTGCTTCTCTGCTGGGCTCTGTGTTGATGAAGCAGCTCTGAGAAGCGGGTCCAGTGTCGGAGCTCGCTGACCAGTCAAGGTGGTGCTGGTTGCTACTTTTCTGCTGGTGTTTTGATTTTAAGGTGTCACTGGTGAAGTCTTGTTGGAGGCCCGGATCATAGTGCAGAGCAGAATGTTTTTGTGGCCTGTCATAAACCTGGAAGGGAGCAGAAAATAAACAGGAAAAAATAAAATTAGTTTAGCAGCCCATTCATAACCACTGGTTGCAGCTCTTTATTTATGCAGTGAATAACAACAATGACTTTGTAAGAGTTAGAAACCTTTATAAAATCTTCCTATACTTGAGCCAAATTTGCATTTAGATTTCATGCACAGTAAACAAGTTTTGTTTGGTCTCCCTACTCTAAAAACAGTGGAGCTATTTCTATAAATGCAAAATTACTAAGGGAACATAGTCTATTGATTTTTAATTTAAAACACAAGTGAAATATCCCCTTTCAATGGATGAATGGTGCAACTCAACCTCCTGGTGAGAATGCCTTTTTCCTGAAAAATAATCACTCACAGAGCTTGAGGCTCAACAGCAGCAATTAAACTCATTATTGTAAACAAGAAAACTGCAAAATTATCTTGGAAGTTGTAATAAACAAGAGGAAAACCCATGGGTCCACTTCCCTGAGAAGACAGATTCTGCAAAGATTTAGTTGAATTTCCACATGGAAGCCATCCCCGCATACTTAGTGCTTAAAATCATATGCATAGCGTCAAGTGTGTGAGGCACACTTGGCAGGTTCAAGATTTGCATTACTCCCTTTCCATTTTAAAACTCTGCTGTTTGCAATGTTGGTGAGAGATATTTTCAACATGATTTCTACTCTGACAGGAGCTCTTCAAGCCACAGAGGTTACAGCAAGGGCAGAATTATGCTGAAGACTCTTACAGAGCAAAAGAAACTCTACTGTTTTTCTCTTGGTGGGCCTCCAGCTAAAAAAAAAAGAAAATTGTTTACTTCAGCTGTAACTTTTTCCTTTTAAAGAAAAAGTATCTATCTATTTGTTTTATATTCTTTCTTTGGTTGATCTGTTTTGGGGTTTTTTCTTGACTTTGCAGCTTTATTTTGTAAAACTCTGGGTCAGACCATACAACTGCTTTTGCACAAACTACTGACACTGTTGGGAATGTCAAATAAATGTTGAGACTGAAAATAAAAACAAAACCAAGGAAAGAAAAGTAGATAATAAATACAGTGTGTCTTGTGTTCCTACAAACACCCTGTTACAATTAAGCTTCTCTCAGTTGCCCATTAGATCCCCCTTTGGGGTGTTTGCAACACAAATTTTGGGGCAAGCAGGCAAAAGGGAATAAGAGGCCTCTGAGCTGGGAAAATTAGGCATCCCTAGTTCTAAGCAACTTCAGAGAAGTTTGAAAAGACAGCCCCAAGCCCCTGGCACATTATTTAGTGGCCACTAAACATGCACATTATTGACAAATTGATGCTGAGCTATCTTTCATGCCCATATAAATATAGACATGTGGCTTTTCTGGAATAGGCAATAATGATGAAGTTGTTCTGGTCCATTGTCTGAGCAGCAATCAGGGAGTCTTAAATCCTGTGGATAGTTCAGCTGTCACACACATGGACCAGCCATGCTCAGGGAAAACAGAGATTTCCAGGAATTGTGGAGTGAGAGAACGAAAGCATGCAGCTGTGGTGGAGCTGCAGATGTCGTGGGTGAGCGACACCCGGTTTCCTCAGCCTGAGAAAAGAGCTGAAAGCATAAACAGCCCTTGGGGAATGAATCCTTCTCCTCCTCTTCCTCACAGTGGCCTCCCACACATGAGCCCTGCAGCACACAGAGGACACAACCCACACTGATGCCCTCCTTCAGAACAGGGGGCCCATCCACTTCCATATCTTGAGATGGGTCCACGGAGGGGAAACCAGCAGCACCAGCACTGGAGTTTTACAGCTTGTTTTATTTTAATTATTTTAAACTGATCCCAGAGCTCCTGAGACCCATTTTGCTTAGGCCACTTGGGCTTCTCCCACTAGTCCTGGCACAAGGAGGTGGGCAGGCCATGCCCTGGTGATGTCCCAGGGGGATATGGCTGTGCTTCACTCCAGCCTCACATAAAACTTCATCTCCCCAAGGTACCACAACCTGTGATGGAAAGAAGCCCTGGAAATGCTGGGCTGAGGCCCCTCCTGGGCCCCAGCACCCACACTGAGGCAGGGCCAGGCTGTTCCTGAACAGAGCCCTGCAGCCAAGCCAGCTTCTTACACCCACGTTACTTCCAAGTGCTGAGCCGTGAAACTAAATGACCTGAAAGATTTCATTTGGAAGAGAAAAAAAAGAAGAGATAAAAATAAGAAGGAAGGTTACAGCAGGGAACAAAAAAAACATCGCACTCTGGCAACATCCTATTCCCTCCATATCTATCACAGACATGGAGATCCATGGCCTAGAAGGAGCAATAATCTCTGATCTGTATTTTAAGGCAGTTAATAAGGGCTCAGAATGGAGAGACCAGCTATAGATCAGTGATGAATGTTGATATATGGGCTTGGCTCCTCCAGCCCCATTTCTTTGGCCTGTACATTACACAGTGATGATGCAACTCCCAGCACACCCCCAATGATAGCCCTGTCATTGCTCCAGCAGCACAGGCCACCACCACATCGATCTTAAAATTCATGAGGAAGATATGCCTATGTCATCAAAGGTGCCAGCTCTGGAGGCATTTAATCACGCAGATAAGCACTCCAATTTCAACAGGCCTTCAAAAAATGACCGGTCTGCAGGATCAGGGGACTCCATTTCCTAAGCAGGATGTCAGAACTATATATCTGCCCAAGCACATCACAGTCTGCTGGGTTTCCTCATGAAACTTCTTCCAGCGAAACGTTTATTGGCTCTGCCTTGCCAGACACATCCACACCACCCAAAAATAATTCCTCTGCAGCACAGTGACTAGAGACAGTTTTGCTGCAGCAGGTGGGGTTTCAGGGGCTGAAATGGATATGTGGGGACTGTTTACCTAAAAGCACTACTAAATCAGTTGAAAGTAATGTGGTCAAGTGTATTTTATTCCCCATATATCCATCTGGGTTGCTGTTTGATCCTGTTGGTCCTAATGCTTAGGCCTCAATTCTCCCTGCTGTGTGAGCACCATCTCAAAAAGCCAACAAGGCCTAGCTCAGCCAAGCCAAGACTCTGCTAAGATGACAGAGATGTCAGGATGGTAAGGGAATCTTAAGAAACTGATATCTTGATACCTTTCACCCAAATTCTTTACTTTATTTGTCAGTAAGTATGTAATATACTCCAGCTCCATGGGGCTTGTTGGCTCAAACAGAGTTCCTGTGGCAGCCAGCCGAGAACAGCATCAAGAATAGAGGGCTTTTTTTCATGAAAACAGAAGGATTTATCTTTATTTACTTTTTCGTTTATGAGACCCTAAAAATGCTTCAAACTTCAGTGCTGGCCTCTGCTTATCATTTGCCCTTTCATTAAATGGGATTTTCTTCTACAGCCAACTTTTCTGCACTAAGAGTCTGCTCCTTCTTCTTCTGGGGAAGGAGAAGTGTAAATTAACTAATGTAATTTTACTACAACTCAGCATACTTGGTCAATATTTCCCTTCATATACAGTTTACTGGATGTTTTTAGTAGGTCAAATAATCCCAACTTTCCTTTAAAGAAAACAAAATACAACAAAAAGAAGATGATAGCTTTTGTAACTGCAGAAAGGCTTGAGCAACCTGATCCAGCACATGTCTAAACCTTAGACTATAAGAATAAGACTACAATCCTCTTATTAGTAGAATCAGATTAGCATCCTCTTATTAGTGGAATAAGATTTGAATGACAAACTGGTGAGTTTCAGGCCTCAGCTTGGGCAGTGGTGGGCAGACCTGAGAGCAGGACAGATCCCATTCACTGGTGATCACTGTCCACAGAGAAGAGGTTTTATGCTGTGTGTTTTATGCTGTCCCTCCGGTCCTGTGCAGCCCTGCACTTGCAGATGTGATTAGTCCCCAAAACAGTTTTATTCTGGTATGCAGCCCTTGCAGCTGAGGAGATGATGCTGAACCAGTCCCAGGAGGGGCAGCACCCTGCTCTGCAGGGAGTACCCAGCAGCAGAATCCATCCCCCAGGGACTCTTTGAGGATGCTTTAGTCTGCACACTCATTCTCACATGCTGCTTCCAATCCAAATGCAAAGACTGGGGGCAGATGACAACAACAAAATCAATGGTCTGGTAATATAACAATAATGATTATAAAAAAAATCCAAATTAAAAAATAAGATAAAAAATTATGATAAAATATACATTTAGAAAACCCAACACCTGAAAAAAAGAATCTGTATGCTTAAAGGGATGTTTCCCTCCTACTCCAAATGCACCTTTTTTAGGAGGTAACACACATAAAGCTTGTCAAGAATCTGGCTTGCAAATCAAAGTTAATACTACAACGCCCCCTCTTTAAATCATTCGCAGATCCATCTGTGTAATGGCTCCTCAAGTGTAATTCCCTATTAAGAGGCTTTATCTGGAGAGATAAGCAGCTGGTTCCCATGTCACTAATTGCTGTCTGCTGTGATTTTAAAACATCTGCACCATTGTGCTCTTCATTTTCATATTCTAATCACCCTGAAACTTGAAAAAGGTACATCATTGATTGTTTCTGTGGGTTAATTAGTACACAGTCTCCTTGTAGAGACAATTTAAAGGCAGTCAGAACCTCAATCAGCAAGTTTGTTTTAAAAATTAATAACATCAGGAGCGTCTGTGGGGATTGGCATCCACAGTGACACATCAGTGTGCTCTGAGGACATGCCATCCTTTGTTATATTCTTCACAGGGATGGAAACAAAATTGAAAAAAAAAAAAAGAAAAAGAAAAAAGAAAAGAAGAGGAGGAAAGTCTTCCCTAAAAGCATTATGTCACTTACAACAGGCTATTGGTGAGTCCTTTCTTTTATCTCAGGGCCACCCCTGCCTCACCAGCAAATCTGAACAAATCAAAACATCACATAAAACCTCTGTGTGGTCTAGCAACTTGCAAGCATTTTTTGGTGTCGATTTTGCCACCTAGGAGCTGGCATCTCGTCGGAAATCCATGGGGTGAACCTGTGATCTACGGGGGCACTTGCTCTGCTTTGCCTCCTGAGCTGGAAAGGCGCTGGATCCCCTGGTGCTGTCTCCTAACCAGGCAGAGGAGTGTTTTACCTCAGGCACAGCAGTTTGCTGTGGCACAGATGCTTCATGCAGACTGGACCTTCCTCGTACTCAGCCAGCTCAGAGGGAAGGCAGGCCTGAATTCAGAGCTGCTTTACTTGGGTTTATACCCAAAAGTACTCCAGACAATCCTGGTAACAGAGCTTTGGAGTCTAGCAAACTGTCAGCCTGAGATGTTCCAGGCTGAATGAATAAATCTGCAGGCTCTGACTGAAAATGTAGTTGGCATTCTGAAAAATCATTCTCTGTTCTTGTCCTGAGTTCCTAAAAACTGGAGAAGTTCCAAATTATTTGTTCCCCTTGAAAAAGCTTTCTCTGTAGCTTCTGCTTCCTAGACATGCATGAACACATGTTGCTAGAGAAGAAAAAACCCTTTGAAAGAAAGAAAAAACTGAGATTTCTAGCTCCAACACATGAATAAATAATGCTGGCTCAGCTCATACTTTTGCTCAAAATTGAGCATTTCCCCTTGTGTCCCAATGGGACAGCTGTAAACTGCTCACTTGCAGGCTCTAATCAGAGCTACAGGTTGGAGATATTTCATGTCTTTTGGTGAGTGCACTGAGCTTTCCCAGGGCAGAATTACTCTGTAAATAAAAGATGCCAAGTGGAGGAGACAGAAGGCTCAGGCAAATATAACTCTGGCCTGATGACTTACAGGTTGAGCAGTCATGGACATGAGGTGTCAGGAACCTGTGATCAAGTCAAGTCAGCTCATAACTGCAAGTCTCTGAAATGGTCTTGGGAAATTCTTCAGGTCCTCAGTGACTCCAGCCACGGATGCGGGATATAAACCAGAAAAGGACACTTTCTGAAACCACAAACAGTGGAGTCTGCTGAGGAACTCCACTGAATCTAGTTCAAAACTGATGTACGGGCTTTAATTAAAAGTGATATACCTATAGAAAACATATCAGCAACAGTAACAAAAAATTAATTGCCATATTTCCAAAATAGGGCATTTTCCATATTACAGTCCTAAATTTATCACTCCCAGAGTTTACTCCTTCTACAGCTCCCAGGTTTCAAAGAGCACAAAGCCCAAACAACCATCGCACTCAGGAGTGTGGATTACAGAATCAGAGAACGGTTTGGGTTAGAAGGGACCTTACAGATAATCTAGTTCCAACCCCTGAACATTCATTTGACGTACAAAGAGAGGCAGGAATTAATGCAAAAATGCCCATGAGAGCACAACACAGCATGGGGTGGGAGTGGGTTAATTAAAAGCCAAGCAGCAACTCTTTGTGTCCATTCACCAAACAAAACATCCCAGACCGTGGAGTGTGTTTGTGTGATTGTGTCAATACAGAGAAGCTGAAGTTCAGGCTTTGGCATCATGATTGCTTTGAGAATACCTTGTCTAAAGCACTTATCCAAGGAAGAGACAAATCAATGCAGAGATTACTGAACAGTACAAAGATGCTCACATGGTTGTGAATTGTAATTTTTCATGCATTCCTGGTAAAGCGTCTTGATTTTCTAAGTAATTCAGAAATTCCAAAGTTTTTCCAAATTCATTTTTCTACCAGCTTTAAACTGAATAATTTGCACACTGTTTCAATCTTCTGCTGCTTTGCAGACACTTCTATTTTCCACATGGAGGGATTGAGGATTTTATTTTGTCAAATTGCAGCAACGTGTTGAATTTATAAAGGTAGGATTTGGTGCAGGCTGATCTGCTCCTTACTGGTGGAATAGACCCATCTCTGCACATATTTTCTCTGTCAAATGTTTAAACAACCCTGTGCTTTTCAGAGCTTTGTATTAAGCATCGAGTCTGGGAAAACTCTAAACAGTGGGATTTTTCTGTCATCTCCAACAAAGAACCCATCATCGCCGACACAACAATGCAGTTTAAATATCGTGTTTAACCATAACACTGTTTGCCACCTCGGTTTAGGCAGCTGGGAGAGAACAACTGGGCACCAGCTAAGGTGGATACAACAGGACTCATACAATTTTCCCCATTCAGCTGCTGAGATCACCCTGGTTTGTCCTTGTTTGGCCTCAAGCCAGTGCAAGGATTTTTTAGGCAAGTGTTTCAGACATCACATCCACAAAGCCAGGGCTTGCAGAGCAAGGCACCTTTGCTGAGCTGAGTGCTTTCATTTGTTCAAAACCCTTGCAAATGAACTTAACTGCCAGCAGGAGTGATATTAAGGCTTTATTATTCGTATATAAAACATACTTCCATCCCTTCAGGAATGGTTAATTCTGTGGAGTTCAGCCTGCTCTCACCAGTGTGTCGCTATGATGTCGCTTGTCCAAGTTTCTACCTCATCTTGCTCTTCCACTTTGTAATTTCAAGCAGTAGAGGACAATGCACATGTGTACTGTGGCTCAACCAAAATAAAACAGCAGAAGTATCCCAGGACAGACTGGGACCTGCAGAAATGGGAGAAGAAAGGGGTACTAATCTCTGAAAGACTTGTGATGTTTTCTAGGATGTTAATCCCAGAATCCCAAAATGGCAGAATAGGGTGAGTTGGAAGGGACCCACAAGGATCATTGAGTCCTGCACAGGACACCCCAACAATCCCTCCCTGTGCCTGGGAGCATTGTAGAAACTCTTGTTGAGGTCTGTCAGGTTTGGTGCTGTGACCACTCCCTGGGGAGCTGTTCCAGTTCCCAACCACCTCTGGGTGAAGAGCCTTTCCTGATGTCCAGCCTAAACCTCCCCTGACTCAGCCTCAGGTCCTGTCAGTGGTCACCACAGAGCAGAAATCAGATCCTACCCCTCCTCTTCCCTTAATGAGGAAGCTGTAACTGCACTGGGGTCTGACCTGTGTCTCCTCCAGCCAAACAGACCAAGTGACCTCAGCTGATCCCCATGTGGCTTCCCCTCAAGGCCCTTCACCATCTCAGTTGCCCTCAGCATGTCTGAGATTGCTAAACTGGAAATAAGGATGTGAACAGCTGTGCACTTTAAATTTCTGCTGTAATTTTTAAAAGCCTGCAGTTCTTAATTTGCATTGAAAGGTTTCTTTTATCCTTCATTTAATATAGGAATTTCAGCATTACCTTGAATACTCTTTTTTTTTTTTTTTTTTCTGAGGGATGGGAGAAATATAAATGGCTTTTCCATTGAGGCCAGTGATTCTTTCCACTAGAGTTAAATAATTTGATTATAAATTGAGTCCTTAAATGTCAAGGAGATGCTGAATTCACCTGAAAACAGGCATTTGGGGAAGCTCATAAAAGCTGTGAGCTGCAGTCAGTTAGCTCATCATTCTTTTAGCATGCACTTCATTTAGCAGTTACTGACCGCCAGATTAATTCTTCCAAAGCATCCTGATTGCAGCTAAGGTCTAGCATGAAGCACTAAATGTGCAACAGCATTGGCAAAAAGTCCAGAAATCTGCCAGAACATCTATCAGGAACAGCTGGGTTATAAACCCTTTGAAAATTTTCAGGACAGGTCAAATACTCAGCGTCTCCTGACTTCCCTGAATGAAGATCTGAGTCCTGTTCCATGAATTCAGTGAGAGCATCACTTCTGCCTTCAGCAAATTCACTGTGAAAAGATGAACTCCACTGACCTGAACCAAAACGTGGGAGGTTCCTTCCCTTTGCAAAGTCTGCCTAGGGAGGTCATACGTGGTGAATTTCTGGCTCTGTTGGGCACACACCAAAGAGCCACTGCGCTTTCTGCAGAGCCAGTGGGTGCTGTGGGGTGTACACATCTAGAAGGAGAATGTGCTCTGGACACTCCCAAAAACCTGGTCTCAGATCAGAATGCAAAGTGGGATTCTGCTTTGTTTTCACCAGTAAAATCCTGCCTTTCTGACAGAAGGGAATAGGAACACTCTCATCTTCCCTTGCAGGGTTATAACAGTCCAAGCAGACATGAAGTGGAACCTATTCCATTTGCAAAAGGCACAGGATGAGTGAGGCTTCAGGAGATTTGTGCTCCAGTTTCCCCATAACATGTGACTATTTTTCATCATTGTTACCTTATAAAATGTGGTCCCTCTCCCCTTTTCCCTAGAAACCCAGGAAGTGATGAATAGGGAAATTTACTTGCACACCTTGAAGAGGCCAAAGCAGGGCAGACATCTCTGTTTCTGGACTAGAGATAATGCCCTTGTGACAGCTGTTGAAGATTTTTTTTTTTCAATCAGGGGATTTTAAATCCATAGGAACTTCAAGGAATGATGGAAGACAGGTTTGGAGAAGGATGCTCACTGGGACTCCTGGGGCATGGACATGTGGGAATAAAAATGCTCAGCTGCAAGTCCTCTTTGAAGACCATAAAAGGGGTGATTTTGAGCAGCCACAAAATCACAAGCTCCCCTGACTAAATCTGACTGCTCTCCTATAAGAACCAATTTTACCATCCTCTGGATCTGGCTCCCTGCAGATAACTCTGCCATACAGATGTTTTTGCAGGTTCCTCACCACACCCGTGGCCAAGTCTTTCCCAGTAGGGGGAAATTTAACCAGGCTTGTAATAATGTACTGGAGCAACAAAAACAAAATGGTGACATAAATAGTCTCTCTGGTGGTGCTAGGGGATGGTGATAGGTACTGCATTTTTGGGACATTGCTGTGCTTTTCCTGAATGGCACTTATCTCTGCTTTGATGTTCATCGCTCATCTCTCCTTCCTCCCCTCCCTCCCCAACTATGACAAAATCACCTTTACTAATAAACCTCCAGTTCAAATAGCAGGTTTTATTTAGTGTGCTATAAAAACAGTCATTTCTCAGATCATAAAAAGGGCTCAACTGGACTGCATCATTTTGCTGAAGTGAGTTTTCTGGTGGAGTGATTCTCTCTTCTAAATGCCACAATCCCCCACTACCAGTATTTATGTACCAAAATAAAATGCAATTTTCTGTACTTTATTAAGTGTGAATCTCTGGTGCAAATCCATTTGGGAGCTGATCCCAAGATTTAATTGTCCTTTGCTTTTTACTTTTAAGATATTTTCAAGATTTTTCACAGTATCACCAGGCTAAATACAGTTTTATTAAGGTACAACAGCATCACTTTAAGGCCCTGACCAAGTTTAGGTTTGTCTTCTACACATATAAATCCACAGCAGCACAGAGCAGAAAAAGAAAGAGCAGGGAGCTGTGATCTAGAAAGGAGGATTGCAAAACACCCTGAGACCAGCTTTGTGCTTAAATGACCTCCAGAACTTCTCTAGTTTCTCACCCAACAAATCAGGTGTAAAATGGAGCCCTGAGTCTCACACCCACCAGGCTAAATACAAAGTGTTTTAATATAAATTCAGGCCTGGGATTAACATCCAAAGCAGAACTGGCATCAGGAGAGCATCTGGGTAAAAAGTGGCCTATCCCATGCTGAGAATCTGCTCTGGAGAAACCCTTACAGCCCTGGACCTGTGCACAAATGCATGATTTCTGTCCACACACTCCACTTGGGACTGGCATCAGACCAGGCAGAGCCATGGTGTGCTTCCACCAGCACCTCAGAGCTTTGCCCTTTTAATTGCCTTTGTTCTAGTAACTCACTTAGCCACATTTCTTTTCTCTATACATGTTGATGAAGCAAAACTATTCCCAGCCCTGCTATTGCTTCCTCCTAAATGCTGACTGCGTGCTTGAGTTGAGTCAGTCTATAAAAACACTGGCACTGAAGATACAGCCTCCAATCCAAGGAGCTTGGCAAACAGGCTAAATCACAAGCAGCAGGACTCATTTTAGATATCAAAGTGCACTTGCCCATTGTTAAGGGAGGGAAGCTCTGCCTCTTTTTTACAAAATTTACTTATTTTGGAGGATTGGAATTGGAAGAGTTTGGCAGAATGTGTTTCCAAGAGTTGGTTGAGGAGAGAGGGAGACTGGCTAAAGCAGAGGTGAGTCTGGTGTTAGAAGCATCTGAAGTACACCTGAAAGGGAATAAAAATACATGGGGACAGCAGGGCCACAGAAGGTCTGTAGTTTAGCAGTGACACACGTTAGGAAAACTGACATGACAAACATGGCTCACACTTTAGGAGGGTGTGTAAATAATCATGAGAGCACCTTATCACAGAAATCAATGGGTTCTCTAGACCTGGGAGTTTCTTTTTAAAACTAGGCTGGGTGTTTTCCTGACAGCTATTGGACTTGGAACAGGAATACATTTAGGCAAATCCCCTGGTATGAGTCATGCAGGAGGTTTGACTAAGTGGTTCTTTCTAGTCTTAAAAATCTGTGACTATATAACCTCTCTAAATCCTACAGTGTTTTGTCCAACCTGGTGTTAAGCAATTCCAGCAATGTGTCTTCAGCCTCTTCTTCTGGGAGTCTATATCCCAGCACAATAAATCTCACTGTTCAGAGTCTCTTCTCCCTTCCCCTGGAACCATTTCCATCCCTAGACATACCTCAGTTCTGGATTCATCCCAACAATTCCTCCTCATCCTTGGACCAAAAAGAATGTTTCACATTTTTAAACAATCCATTTTGCTTGCCATATCCCCTGCTGCTGTAAAGCACTGTGTCCCACGGGTAAGACAGAGCTGATTTACTAGGAATGGCCTTTTTTGTCTTGGCAAACCCAGTGAGGTGTGGTTCCCCCTGGAATAAAAGATGGGCAGTGTTGTACCACACTTCATACTGCAATGATGAGAGGTGCCAAAATCCACCAGTTCAACACTCTCAGGCCACCAGTCTGGCACAGGGAAAGTTACTGTGATTTCTGCTGCCATTCCTCTAACCTGGCTGAGCATGGACTTTTGAGAGGCAAATCTGTGTGAAATATTCCTCCAGACTGACTCTGTCCTCGCCAGATAGCTGAGATTTGGCTCGGAGCTTTAAAAGGAGGCACTGAAGATCACCTGATCTGGATTCAAACCTCAAAGATGTCTCTAAAACACTGCAAAACCAAAACATGCTGGGTGCGAAGACTCAAGAACCCTGGAATCAGTTTTAGACATTGGCTACATTTTTTCCTCTTTTTCTTTCTTTTTTAAATTTTTTTTTCATTCCTCCCCCCCCCCAGTTGTAAAAATAGAAGAACATATTGAATTGGTCTTTTCTGGTTTAAATTTCTCTGCTCTTCTGTATGCTGCATCACAGTCTCAAAACATGAGCCCAAATGCAGAGCTCTGAACAGTTGGAGACCTCTGCCTCAATCCAAATGTCACAGTTGGTGTTCTGAAGGGTGTTTTGGGGAGATTTTTTGGTGTGCAGGGGGAAAAAAGAGCAAAAGCTAAATCCCAAACCACTGTACAAAAGGGATGCATATGTTGAAGTCACTGTTGCAAAAACTACTCAGTGACTGTTTTAAAGATCCTTATTAAAAAATCTATTTTATTCTAAGTATTTACCAAATACTCAGTAGGTTTTTTTCCCCTCTGTGTTTTTCCCCCTTCGTTTTGCTTTCCACCAGACAATACACGCAGTTCTGCGTAATCCCCCTTTAAGGATTTCTCTCAAGGATACACAGATATCTATTTTCTGGTACCAGACACAACAACCTTGTGAAATCAGGGCAGATTCATCACCCATCCTGCACACGACCTTATCAGCAGTTGCTATGGGTGGCCCCTGTGGAATACTGTGGAAAGGGCAAAGCTGGGAAATGTGCACTTTAAAGTGCCAGAGAATTTAGTTCAGTGTGCAGCACTTGTAATTTCTGCTGCTGCAGACTGCTCAGCGTGTTATGGATATCGAGAATTCTCTTTTTTCCTGACTAGAGGTCATGATATTTATTACAGTAAATTTTTTTTCCCCCCTCCCCTTTTTTTTTTTTTTCTTCTGGAATAGGTAAGGTATAATTGAAGGTGTCAGCTTTCTTGCATTTATAATATCTCCAGAGATGAGGAGAGAAGTGAAATAGAGCTTCCTGCCACTCCTTTCCCCACATGTAACATATTTTGCATTTACTTGTACTGACAAAGGGAATATTTAAAGAGAAGGCAGTTGTGCTAGGTTTTGGTACAGGAGGTATTACAAAAAAAAATTGACAGGAAAACACTCAGGTAGATGGACTGCAGCAGCAGATAATAAAAATTGAGGTTCTAGTTTCCTCATCATTTATATTCCCATCTGGTGGCATCTACTAGTAAATATATCCAGATATATTGAATCTGGATATATTGATTTGAATGCCATTCTCTATACAGAGCCATGGAACTACATTTTGTAAAAATATTACTTCAATGAGTAAAATCAGCGTTCTAGTATATTCATGCAGAGCAGAGCGCTACAAACCAATGAGAAAACGAGTAACTAAAGTTTATTACATCTCAGCATCATTCACACCAAGCAAAAATAACTGGTTAGTATCTAAAGTCAATCTTAAATGAATCTCAAAGCACTTCATGAAAGAAGCAGCAGTCATTATCCCCCTACAGATGGAAATACCAAGGCTCAGTGATTTGCCCTAGGTATTTCATGTTCCTTGATGAGTGCAAAAGGGAGAATTTAGTGAGTGTTCCTCATACTCATTCTTGCTGATGACCATGAAGATTCCTATGACCAAGGCCACAAGTTCATGTTTCCAAGGCATTCTGCAATCTAGACGAACGTGCCTTTGAGTAAATGAAAATCTGTCTGGAGTGCAAACAAACTGATGCCTTGCTGTATGAGCCTGAACATGCCATCTAAAGTGCCTATTACAGGCACAGCTGGAATCCCTGTTTGCCAGGGGAGGAATAGCATGGATCTGTGTTTCAGCACAGCAGCACCTTTTCACGGCCTGTCAGCTGGGATTCCAGCGAGTCTCATACCTACAGGACTGCGATTTCTGTGCTGCAAACCCACGAGAGTGTTCTTTTCAAAGGGTTTTAGCTTTGTGGAGATAATGAAATGGATTATCCATGCACCTGCTGCTGCAGCATACCTGCAGTTCTCTACCTGCCGCGGTGTGTGCGTGTGAATGAGCGTGTTGGTGGGCATCTTATTTTAAAGAGTGGGTTTTAGTCTCACAGAATGAGACCTGGGGAAGATCCCTAGACACCCACCCTTCAGGTAATTACACCAGGAGTAGCTACCAGGTATATCATCTTCTCACCAAGCAGAGGATACTGTGGCAGGCAAAAAGTGACCTTGTGTTTCTCTTGCTCAAACTCCCAGCAATGTGCTGCAACTTAAATTACAGCATGGGAAACATAATTAGGTTTTCTTCCCTTGCAGACTTGTTGTGCACCTCCTGTCTGAAAAGGAGGGGTCACTTCAGACAGAGGCTTCAGCTCAGCAAGGCTGCCTGCTGCTCACCAGGGCTTTGCTCTGAGCAAGATAGAGGAAAGGTTGCAATTAAAGCAAAGACTTCATGCTTTTGGGGCTCCTTTCCTCCAGAAACATAGTATTAACTCGGGAACCACAGAAAATGAATCCTAAAGTTGGAGGAAAAATAATAAATTCAGGTTGGTGTTCAAATCTTTCATCCCCATGACAGCGTTTGGTGCCACGGTGTAGTTTGGAGCACCTGGTCAGGCATGGAATGAATACTTGACTGTGGTCAGGTTTGGAATGGGTCTTGTTAAAATGCTGCAGGAATTGGCTGTTGCAGACAACTTTTATAAAAATCCTTTCCTTAGGATTTTTTCCTCCTGAGAAGCTAAGAGGCCTCAAGAACAAAGTGTAAATATTGATTATTTGCTGCTGTGGAATGCAATAGGTGCATCTGTGATTGGCCCACGTTGTATGTTTGTAATTAATGGCCAATAACAGCCCAGCTAGTTATTGGCCATTAATTACAAACATCCTGTCCGAGTCACAAACCTTTGTTTTTCATTCCTTGTTATTCTTAGCTTAGCTAGCCTTCTGATGAAACCTTTTCTTCTATTCTTTTAGTATAGTTTTAATGTAATATATATCATAAGATCATAAATCAAGCCTTCTGAAAAATGGAGTCAGATCCTCATCCCTTCCCTCAACCTGAGACCCCTGTGAACACCATCACAATTGCCCCTCCAGCCCCATCTGTAGAAAAGCTTGGTGCAGCTCATCAGCTGGAGCAGAGAATTGTCAGATTGTGGCTCTGCCACCAAACTGTCACCAACACCTGGTCTGGGAGCTTGGTATCCCTCTGTGGTCCCTGAGGCCTCCAGAGAGGACAGCAGGCATGCTAACTCACCCTGTGGCTGTCCAGGTCACCTGAGAAGATGCTTTAGGCACCCAAACTAGACATCCAATGGGAGGTAGTGTGCGCGCAGCGTAACTGAGCTCAGTGTCTCGTAATAGACTTTTAATCCCTTTCCTGCGGCTCTTTGTCAGACTCAAATGGGCTGAACTACGCCCTTAAAAAAGTCTTTAGGAAGCGTCTCTTGAACAATAAAATATACCGAGGCCCAACCTGTTTATGGAAAAAGATTAAATTTTCAAATTTTTTTTTTGGCCTAGAGATTCTTAAAGTTTTTTGAAAACACAATTTTGATTAAAATTGTGTTTTATTATGGGGTTGTGTAATGTCATCTCTCCTACCTGAAGTAGAGAATTTTTCATTCCTTACCATCAACTCATAATATCACAAAGTCCTAATATGAATTTGTCTTCTGGTTTTCTTTTCTTGACACAAACCATGGAAGAGCAGAGATAATACTGGATGCAGCTCAGTCTCTGTACCTTTCCTCAGTGCTACTTGACAAGGAAGTATTTTAAAAACTGATCCAAGGAACAAAGTTATGCACACAATTGAATTTAAACCCAGTCTTTTTTTGCAGGATATCACATTTCCTTGCAGTTCCTCTGAAAATGCCGCATTGTGCAAACTTGCACTTGGAAACAACAAATCTGTTACCAGGATTCAAGCTGGTCATGCTGTTCAGATGACCACACTTCTGCCTTCTTGTTCAAACCTTTGCTCTGTGTTTTGAGGTTTTCTCATCAGTAAAATCTCAAGTTAAGGACATTTTGTCAACCACAGGGTAGAAGAGCTGACCACAGGAAGAATGCAACTCAAACATGAGCAGCAGCACCCTGTGACTCTGGGCACCCTTCCCTCCTGCTTCTTCAGTAGGTCACATCCCACAAGCGCATCTCTGACCTATTTGTGGTGCTTCCAGAGAGGCCTCATCCCATCACCACACCTTTAATGAGCAGTTCATTACTCTGTCCTCTAAGACCAGTGCAAATGAGGGCTGAGAGATCAGAAAGGCTTTGCTCTGCTGAGATTAAATGTGGTTTGAGGTATTGTCTGCTGCAGACATATTTTCAACTCTTGATCCCTCTTCCTCAGGCTTTTTGGGGGAAAAAGACAATTTATCACTATGAAAAGTTCCAGGAAGAGCCCAGATGTCAGGGCATGGGGAGCAGGAGCCTCCCCACACATGTGGTCAATGGATTTAGACCACGCTGATGCTGGACCAAGTCTTGGCCCCTGCTTGGGCATCCTTTAGAGGACCAACACGCCCTCTTCTTTCTTTCCATCACCAATTTGCCATTTTTCTCACTTCTTTCTATTTTACCAGGAAAAATTCTCAGGACTGTGGTAGTCAACATGGTCTAACTGATCTAGGGTTTTGGAGATCATTTTTGTGTTCTTGTATCTGCTTCTGACTCCAGCATTCCCAGGTCTTCAATGAGTCCAGGCACAGTTTTTCTCAGTTATTAGGCAATGCTGAACCACAAATTTGGCACTGGCCAAAGTAATAGCATTATATAAGTCATGATTTTAGTGAAGAGGATATTTCAGAAGATGTGTTTTCCCACTCTAGTGGAGGTCCTGCTGAAGTGAGGATATCTGCACAATTCCCTCAAAGGAAAACAGACTTGAAAACATTAAAAGAACAAAAAACTTTGGATGAAACTCATTAAATTTTGACAATCTTAGCTCACCACCTCCTCTGAAGACCCTGTCTAACTGCTAGAAAACAAAAAGAACACCTTTCCCATGAAGTGAGAGGAGCAGGTCACTAGTTTAAGCTCCAGTGATCTGATTTCCAGCCCTATTAGGGCAGCAACCTCAGGACACAGATGAGAATCTCTCCCCCTCTGGCAGGTTAGGTAAGCAGTGGGCAAGATGCAAAGTTCACCTGAAATGTGTGCTGCTCCAGCTTGTTTGTTGGGCAAGCAGCAAGGGCTAATGCAACAGTGCCTTTTTTTGCTGGTGAGCTGAAGAAAATAGCTAAATTTTTTCACTTCCAACCGATTTACCCTGATAGTAAAGATTTAAAGTGTGGCTTGCTCAGGAGAGCAAGGCTTAACACAGGTGTGGGTGAGGGAGCCTCAGAGGCATCAGAGCAGCACAAAATCCTTTCTGCAGCTCACAGGAAGGGTCAGAGGTGCTTGTTTGGATTTTCTGCCCACGCTGGAGTAACACAAGTGGCAAACAAGCCAGGTTGCTTTCTAACAATCCAACCTCGGGAGCAGCAATGGTTTGGGGAATATCACTGCTGAGCTTTGGTGTAGCTCAAATAAAAACACCAAGGTTACTAGGGATACGGGGAGAGACTCATGGAGCAATTAAATAACCAAGAGACACACACACCCACACACACAGCCCTCATTTACTCAAAACCCTGACAGTTGTTTATTGAGAAGTAGGTGTTGACGGTTCACTTGTCTTGGATGGATTTCTCCCGGAATAAACACCAGGGCTTTCAAAGTGCCTGATCCCATTTTCTTGTAAAAGAAGTTTGAAAAAAAAAAAAAAAAGAAAAAAGAAAGAAAGAAAAACCTTCAAAATCTCCCACAAACACTATGTACAGCATGGGTATCATTACTGCTGTGGTGCTGCAGAGAGGACACTCCATGTATGGGAAAAGATTGAGCTACAAGAGTGTTTTGGAAAACGAAGAGTTATTTCGCAATAGGCCGTGACATCTCCCTTGGAGAAAACTTGCCCAGATTCTGCAGATTGCTTTGCAGATGGAAAAGGGACAATGTCTGATTGCAGTACACTCTCAGATAAAGTCAATTTTGGCTTGATCTAGAAATTTTCCCTCCCCAGGAGGCCTAGACTGAACACTGAAGGCATCTATCCTTCTTTAAGCTAATCTTTACATTCAAGTGCAAGTGCAATCAATAACATCAGTGCAATCTCCATAGCAAAACAAAGCCCACTGGATGCCAAAAGGCTGAGCAAAATCCTTCTTCTCAGTTCCAGGTCTGTGTTATCAACATCTAAAGAGACAGCTGACTCTTCACAATGCAAATAGAAGAAAAGGGATGAAATGAAAGGAAGTTCACACTTAATATTAGAACCTGCTGACAGCAAGATGTATTAAGTTATAGGGCAGCCCACAAATGCAACAGGAAACCCACTTTTGAATAGTTAAGACTAGAAAAATTATTTGAGTATGGAGAAAGAGCCACAGAGAGCAACTGTGTAATGATAGGAAGAGACACATAAAGGTTATCTACCTACATCTTTCCCATTCTTACCTCCCATGTTTCAACAGTATTCCCAGAGAATTTTATTTTAATCCCATTGCAGAGTTTTACTGCATATAGTGGAAACACAGCTACTTTGACACAGGTTTAAGAAATCTCTCATGGTCAGAATGGCCAAAACCGAGGATGCTGAGCAAGGGGATTTTCATTAAAAGAAAACTGCTCTGAGCTGCACTTCAGTGTGTGCATGAGTTCACATTTACAGTCTCAAGAAGAGGTAAGTGTTCATAGGAGTCTCATTCCTGAACTTCCTTGCATTAGAAAAGTAGGCATATTACTCCAGGATATTATATATGTTTGCATTATCATGCCATGTGGCAAGAATCAAAAATTGACAGAATCACAGACTGGTTTGGGTTGGAAGGGACCCTAAAGCTCATCTATTTCCAACAGCCTGCCATGGGCAGGGACACCTTCCACCAGACCAGGTTGCTCCGAGCCCCATCCAACCTGGCCTTGAACACTTCCAGGGATGGGACTTCCATGTGATTCTTCTCTCCTTAGTCTCTTATTTAACTTCAAGTGCTTTTAAAATCACTCCTATCCATGGATAAGTTTTTGTGACATGTGCATGGACAAACCACCTGAAAATACTTTATTTGAAGGTAAAATTAAAAACCATCACAGGGTAAAATCTAATTCTGGGGTCTGAAAGCACTTTGCAGGGATGCTGCTGGGTTTGCCACAATCCCTGGCTCACCAGTGAGAGCAATCAAGCAAATAACCCAGCTAACACACACGTTTAAACAATCCTTACACACTTGCTGTCTGCATTCTCCAGGGGACCTTTAGAGGCTGTTTTGTACACAGTGCAGCATGAGCTTTCAGTGGTGTGAAATAAAAAGGTTAGTGTCACGGCAAAAGTTCCAAACACAGAGAATACTGCTCAGGATGCATAAATAATTAAACAGTGTGCATTTAAAACATGAACCATTAAAACAGACTTTGCGAGGGGAAAAAAATAAAAACCAAAACTAAAACTAAAACTAAAACTGTAGGATGCAAATGAATCTTTCATAAGGCAAACCTTCAGATGCTTGCTTCTTCATGGGCACTTCACAGTGCTCTTTTTCCTTTTGAACCCAGTATTCGTACAAAAAAGCGTTTTGACAATCCCACTAGGATGCTCATCCTCTGTGTTCAGAGGGAGATTTATAAAGATCACAAGGCAGGATTGTGAATATAATGATCCCAGGGATTAGCCTTTCTTCCAGCTATGGTAGGGCAGTCCTCTGGATCTATCTGAAATCAGAGAAGGGGCTCTTGACTGTGAACCAGCATGCAGCTTTCTTCTTACTGCCATTGTCCCCTCCCCACCTACTCTCATGTGCTTGCAATACTTTAAATGCTTAAAAGTTTAAAACAGTTGCATGTTAGCTATCACCCTCCCTGTCAAGGGAAAATGAAGGAAGTTCCATTAAAAATAAGACAACTGTTGCTCTCTGCCAGAGTGGATCTACTACTGGCAAGCCCTGTTTAAGTATTGATAAAGGAGCTTATTTAACCTACTGGAAAATCAAGCCCAAAGGATAAGGAAAAGCTTATTCAGAGGAAAGAAGATTTTGTGATTAAGACACTGGATAGGTATTTAGAAAACCTCTTGTTTCCTCTTAGTCTCTTGTACCCTCTTTGACTTTGAGCAGGGAACTTTATTGTTACCAGCCAAAATGCCAGAAGAGATCATGTCCTACTTAGGCATTTAGAAATGGATTTAGGAGGAGCAGGGCTCACTCCCCAGTCAAGATGCCTGGTCCAGGAACACAGTCAATGGTCATCCAGAGGCATTTCAGTGGTTGGTAAGAGAGAAAAAGAGACTTATGATGATGATTAGGCCAATGTAAAATCTAATTTGAGCTCTGGATGTCCATGGACTATAGCTGGACTACAAGGATAAAATCTGTTCTCCAAAGAAGATAAAACTTTGCAGAATGTTGTCCCAAATTCTGTGTCTTTCTGTCCAGAAAGAACAGAAATAATAATCTTTCCTCTCTCTTGCTGCATACCTCTGTTTTTGTTTTAGCATGTAAACTCTGAGGAGCAAGACCTGTCTCTCACAGCGCCCACCACAACAGGGATCAGGTTTAGTCCAGGCCTTTTCAGACTGAATACAGCAGAGGGACACACAATTAACTGAATTAAATCTTTAACCCCTTACATCCAAGGGCTAAAGAAAGGGCAAGAACAATATAAAAGTAGCTGAAGTAGTATCACTTATGTAAGAAGAGAAAGCCAGCATGAAAGAGGAACTGTGCATTACCTATCATTATTTCCCCAAATTTTTATGCATGTGAACTTTTAAGTAACCACTCTGGTTTACAGAACATTATAATAAGTATCTATAATAAATGGCTTTAAAGGCTGTCATAAAAACATTACACATAAGCAAAGACAAGAACCTGAAAGGTCTCACAGCTTGATGAGTTTATGAGTGTGGCCTCAACTCAGTCCATTTAATGGTACAGGCTTTAATTACATGCTCACATACTGCTCTTTTCTGCAAGGCCCCAGCTTCACCAAGTGCCAGGGAGAGGTTCTAATTCCTGTAACTTTATAGCACATTAATCACGGGTGATGAGGCCATGAATCAGTTATGCAAGCCATCCCAAATACATACTGATGAAATCTGCAAGCCACCACCACCCATATTCTGATTATCGACCTCTGTTAGAGATGAACTATTTTGGGATTGTTTTAAACAGTTCTAAGGACATACAGAGTTTTCTGAGTAGCACAGGGGTGTCTGATCCCCCACTCCCATAATATCACATGCCTCAGTTTCCATGTGGTTGTTTATTGAGGGTCTCAATAAGGAAAAATGTGATGGTCTAACATTGAATGCCCTCAAGTAGTGACCTCAGGCAACATTCTGTATGGCAAAAACCCTGCCAAAATACCTTTAAACACACTTTATAAGCACTTTGTAGTTAACTCATTATGTGGTGTTACAAAACCCCTTTGTTATTAATTTAAAAAAGGTATGCTCTGTCAGAGTGTAATATGGTTGAAAAAAATCTCCTTTGTACAAGGCAGAATGTTACTCATTGCAATGTACAAATGAGATGGTCAAGATCTAAAGTTTCATCTGTTTGTTTGTTTTCTTTTTTTGTTTGGTACTGGGTACAAGGATGTCTCCCTAGGAACAGTAGATGAAGTAGATGAGAAGGCAAAGAGAGATTTACTGTATTTAATTTCTATTTGTCATACAGAGACATGTGTACAGGTTGTTCCAACTATTAGTGTTATCCTTTTTTGGTAGTGGCTTGAAATCTACCCCTCACCAAGTCATAAATATTACATTTGGAGAGACCTTTCAGGCCATTCAAGTCACCCTTTTGCAAGAGGTACAATGGTCCCTACTAAATATTCACAAGCATAATTCAATTTTGTCATCAGAAGGGTCATTTGCCTCCTAATTACCATGGAAATAATGCAACGGACCACTAGGTCTTCACCACAACACATACATTATTTCCCACTATGCTCCAATATATGGACACATAAATTGTCCTTGCCTGTTTAGTTCACTGCCAAAGTAATCCCAGCCACGAGTATGTTGTCCAATAAACCCCACAGCTGACACAAAGTCTCAAACAAAAAAAATCTCTCCCTGTGTCTTAAAGTGAAATTTCAAAGTGAACCAGAGAGCCAACAGCAGCTTTTCTTCAAAGAGTGCTGATAGTTAAAATAATTTCCCCTCAAAAAATTCTGTTGCTCTAGGATTTTAGAGGAGAGGGAAATAAGAAACAATGGCTTTGAAGTAATTAATCTCAGAGAAAGAAATTAGATCAGGGTTCATATTTTACAGTGATTTACATCTTGTGCAACCCCATTACATTTAATGGGACTACTGAAGGTCTATGTCAACATGGAATGTGACTCTTCAGGCTTAAGTGCTGTGATTCATGGACTGGGTTACAGTGGGAGCTGTTTTTAGGATAAGACTTTATCTCCCAGGACTACTGACAGAGATTTTGGTTTTATTTGGAGGGGGGAGGGTGCTTTGTTTTCTCTTTGTTTGAGGAATATTCAAGGGGTTTAGCCAGTTTCTCAGATGCCCATATTTCACATCTTTTGCTGTGATACTTATTCTAATGGGAGTACCTGGGCTCTTGGCATGCATATTGTCATGTTTTTTGATGGCATAACTCTTTATTGTGGATCATATAGAATATAAAACATTCAGAAGGGAACAGTACTGCCTGAAAGTGGAAACTATTGACCAAGGCCAAGAGAGGCAGTATTTTATAAATACCTATGGTGTTGTTCCCCCTCTTAACTTCTATTTGCTTTCTTCCTTTTATTTATTTTTTTAAATCCTACAAGGGCCTGAAATGAGCATATATGGAGTTATATTTCTTTTTTTCCTGTAAAGATTTATAATATTGAATTACTACTGCAGATGAACCAGAGTTGCTACACAGCTTTTGACATTGTTGAAACAATAGACTGCAGGCATAAATCCAAAACACTACTGAATGAAATAATTTTGGTGCCTTTTGCCATTAACCAGGAGGGTTGTAATAGTGTAACGAATATTTAACATTTCTCTTCTATTTTTATTAGAGTTTGTAGCACCTTATAAAGTACAAGAAGCACTTACTGCTTTGTTCCATATATAAATTTCCTGTCTTGGAGTGTAAACTGCTAGACATCATTTAGAAACCATTCTTAAAATGGAAGAACACTCCAGCAATACTTCAGATTAGATATATAAATAATTCTATGGGATGTTTAGTAACTGCAATTTCCAAGGAGGACTACAAGCACATTTCGCACCTGAAATTCAGTGCACAAGGCCCACTCCCACTCAGGAGATTCCACAGGAAAGGAAGAAAAAATAAACCTATAACGTCACTTATGTTTCATTCAGAAACTAATCTGTATAGGAAACAGATATTTAACTCTCCACTCGTGTATTCTGTAGGGATTGGTGGATTTACAGTGGAATATTCCAAGGGAAACTACATTCAAGGCACGCTGGCACAGAAGCATTTTCTATTTGATACTACCCTGGCAGCTGCTGTGCCGTGTCCTTTCTCTAGGTGCACACACTATGCAGGAGTGGGAAGAAATTTAATCTGGGAAACTCTAAATTAAGGCTTGCCTACACTTTGTGCTTCGCCTGGGCTCTTAAACTTGTTTTTGATCAGCTATGACTATTGTCATGCAAAATGTTACTTCATAGAAGTTTATTTGTATTTTGAACTTGCAGTTCCTTGCCCAGAATAGGATTTGAAGGTTGGACTCAATGATCTTGGGGTTTTTTTTTTCCAGCCTAAACGATCCTGTGACATACGGACAAATATTACCATTCTGGTGTACCACTACAGAAGACTGTGGGTGTCCCCTCACATGTGGTACCTGAGTGCTGATTCATAGCAGAAGTCTGATACTAAAGGCTTTATGGAAAGACTGTTTTCCTCCCTCAAAGTGGATACTTGCCTCTTTAAGTCAGGCAAAAAGACCCCCAAACCAAACAGATTGGCTTGAAGCTTTGCTTGGTGCTTTTGATCATGTCACACCATTTTTCCACCACCTCCCCAAATACGCGCCAAAAGATCTCCAAGGCTCAGTTTCAATCTCCTGCCCTCTGACTGGTGTAGCACCGGAGCCTGCTGCCACTCTGCAGTTTGCTCCACTCTTCCTTCATTAATGGTTTCCCTTTCTCCCTGCTGGCACCTCCCAATGCGAGCAGAGAACCCCTGGCAGCCCCGGGAGCTCTGCAGAGCGCGGAGGGCGAAGAGAGGAGATGCGAGCTTAGAAGTGGGGTTTGATCTACCCCACAAACACTGACCACACTGCGAAACAAACAGCTGCAGGAGGAGACAAAGAAGGTCTGAGAACGGAAACCAGGGTATTCTGAAAGCTGGGAGCGGTTAAACACGGTGAAGAGCCACAGCAGCTGACGGGGAGGGAGCTGGGAGCGGGAGGAGGGAGCGCTCCGTCACATGCGCTCGGCAGATCATCATTTTTCAATACTCACATTAAGAACAAGAAAACCACAAAGTTTCATAACTTGTCATTTAGCTTAAGTGGGGGGGAGGGGAGGGGAAGGGGGAGATGAAAGAAAAAATAAAAATAAAAAAAACCCCTAAGGTTAAAAGAGGAATAATAAAAACATCTCTGAACCACAGAGGATTGCAAGGTGACCTTCAGATGAAATCTGGGGTGAGCAACCCAGCACTTGCCTTCAGATGTCATTCATTTCCTAACTCACTCTTTGCAAAGGAAGGACAAAAGGAGCTTCTTGAGTCATATGCAGGAAGATGAACAGAACAAGGACCTTCTGTTTGTACTTCTGAGTTCCTCTTTTTAAAATAATAACAGAGAATAGTATGATCTGAAGTGGCTGCCTGGGGAATTTTTGTCTTTCTGTTTTTAGTGCACGTCTCTCTGCCTTGACTGAAGGATCCATGCAAATAAGTGGAGGGTTTGCACTGAAGGGACGGCATGGGGAAAACAGCCAAATTGATTGCACACCCCTCAGTTCACACACAAGCACTGCCAAGTGCCTGGAGTACACAATCCAAAAAAGACAACAGCACATTGTGTTCCCTTGCAATGGTTTAACTTCTCTCACTCCTTTTAATAATTGCTCCTATTTAAGATACAAATCTGATTTTTCATGTAACCTTCCCTTGCCCTTTTGTAACAGTTTTAGGTCCTCGACCTCAGGAAGCTCATAAGTGTTAAGATCTCTGGTGGTATTTAGCTGTGGAAATGGAGGTACTCTTGGAAATTATGAAAATGATGACACATTTGCCATCAAATGATGACATCATTTGGTTTGTGTCAACCTTCCTGTGAGGGGATGATGCTGAAATCTCATTCAGACCTCCCAAATTCCAGTCCCTTCTTTTGAAAACTGCTGTCATTTAAAAATATGTATGTATAATAAAAAATAAACTGTCATGTCTCAGGGCATAAGCCAAACACTGAGCACAGACAGTGGATAAAAGCTATTTTTCTTGTGATCAAATTATGTTTATTATTATTGTCTACTATGTGCTTTCTTGCACACTCCTTTGAAGCATCTGGTGTTGTCTACAGTCAGTAATTGGAAACGTGCAATAAGACAATTACAAGATTTTGACTGGTGTAACAATTCCTATGATCTAATGTTTAATAAACCTCAGGAGTTAAAAACAGCAGCTCATTTGCTCAGTATTAATATCTAGGAAGCTTTCCTGAGTGAATGAAGGCCAGTTCTTATGGCATTCAAGCTCTCATCATCAATAACACAAAAGGATTTAGCTCCTCACATGCTTACAATAAACATTACCTTTCTGAGTATGAACCCATTAATTTAGTGATGAAATAGAATTCTCTGACGCTGCCCCAGCTGTCTCCCAGGTGCAGCAGAGGCCCTGGACATAAGGCAGTCAGGTGAGAATTTTGGGACACAGTTAAAGATGTTCAAGACTATGGAAAATGTTCTGCATCTCGCGAGATGTCTCTGCAGTTCGCAGACAGATGCAAATCATAGGACAAAGGCAATTATTTTAGAGAGGTTCCCCAAAGTAAGGATGATGCTCCTGAGTCAGAGAAGCAGTGATCAATGAGGGAGCATCTCAAGAGGTGAGGAAGTCTCCGTGTGGTGCACACCTCCATGAGGATGTTGGTACCTCCAACACGTGCAGGGACCTGGCAGTGTTGGGTTTGGGGTTGAACTCAATGATCTTAAGGGTCAACCTAAAGAATCCAGTGATTCTATGATTCAAAGACATCAACTTCTTTAACTGCCCCTGGAATGTTTTTATTTTTTCAAATCCTCAAGCCATCTAATACATATCACCAGCCTTTCCCAATTTTCCTTTTTGTTGGAAGAAGGGCACAACCTCAGTGACTGGAAACATGAATGGTCCCAGTTAAAAAACAAACAAAAAAACCAAAAAATCAAGACCTTTCAGGGGGGGAAAAAAGGCAACAAACAAACCTTTAAGTTTTAGCCTTTTCAGTGCAGAGATTTCTGCACTGCCCACAATCTATCAGACCACAGTGAGATCTGGCAAAGTGGAAAAAAAAGGCCTTTTCAGAACCAAGGTTTCACAGGTCATCCTAAGACCTGTAGCTGTTTATTTCCTGCTGGAGAGACTCTCCCTAGGCATTCTGTGTACCTGTGGTGCCAGAGAGGCTCCTGTTGGCATCAGCAGGAGTGTGCCGCACAGGAGAGAGAGAGCTGCACTAAGGGATCTCTTCTTAATGGGACAGTGCATTTTTACAAGCTGAAAGCATGCCTGAGCTCCAAAAGTGCAAAGTTTCCTCTGCATCCACAGCTGAGGTCAGTGTACAGAGAATTTCCCCCAGGTAGGCTTTGCACAGAAAACCCCTCAGCACAAGGTCTGTGCCTGTGAGGGAAGCAGCAGGTTAACACTCACCTCAAGCACCCTGTTAACCTGGCACCCTGGGAGTGCTGCTGCAGCAGGCAGCAGGCTCACCAGGGGCTGAGACAGCACACATACCACTGTGCCAGAAATAGCTGGATGTGGCAGGAGTGTCACGTCCCCCTGACTGGAAGGGTCGGGTTTCTCTGCGGCACAGGAATGGCTGAACAGCCTGTGGAACAATATCATGGGCACATACAAATTGCATGGGTGAGGAGGAATCAAAAAAGAGCTGCCTGATGATGACAGTCCTGATCCTTCTGGTGCCATCTGGTTGCACCATCCCTGCTCTGCACATCAGGCTGAGCATGCACTATGCTGGAGGCAGCATGTTGCTGCCTTTGGTGGTGCAGAGACCCAAACTGGGCAAGGCGTCTGCAGCCACACGTGTCCACACAGCCACGCATGTCCACACAGCCCCTCTGCTCCACAGAGCTGCTGAAACACAGATTAACCCAAACCACTGAGACATGCCAGGCTGTGATGGCGTTCACAGGAGTTATTGGATGAGGGAGGAGATGAGGATCTGACTCCATGTTTCATAAAGGCTTGATTTATTATTTTATTATATATATTACATTAAAACTGTACTAAAAAAATAGAAGAAAGGATTTCATCAGAAGGCTAGCTAAGAATAGAATAAGAAAGAAAGATAAGAAGCATAACAAAGGCTTGTGGCTTGGCTCTCTGTCTGAGCCAGCTGGGCTGTGATTGGACATTAATTACAAACATCCAACATGGGCCAATCACAGATGCACCTATTGCATTCCTCAGCAGCAGATAATCAATGTTTACATTTTGTTCCTGAGGCCTCTCAGCTTCTCAGGAGGAAAAATCCTAAGAAAAGGATTTTCCATAAAAGATGTTTGTGACACCAGGCTTGCTGTGCCATTGTGGACAGCAGCTGCCATTGTGGACACTTAGGAGTAACTATGCAGGAAGAAAACAGAGCAGGAAAACAGACTTGACTGGTAACAGGGACAACTGGCAGGGACCAGGACTTGCTGTATGGTCATAGCTGACTTCTCTGCAATTATTTTAAGAGTTATAAAGTCCCTCTGCCTTGGGAATCCTCTGTATACTCACTGATGCACTGCAAAGCTTCCTAGCTAATATGTGGTCCAAGATCAGCGAGCACCAACTGCTGAAGCCTTCTTGCATTGCAGGCATGGCTGGGGCATCTAGGACACATCTCCTCCCGGTGGTCCACAAAAAGAGAACAGAGTTCCCTGTGCTGTGGAGCCTGCCAGAGGCACTCCCTCCTTGCCTTGATTAGGGAGGGTGTTTAGGATGGTTGAGCCCCTCTCCTGAGCACCACAGTTGCTCTCCTCAGATGTGGGCTGGGCATAGCTCCGAGCACACCTCCGGCATGATGACAGGTTCATCATCTTGAGTGACAGGGCTAGACTTGAGGAATTTGGATACACTACACAGGAATCCACTATTAGCAGGATACACAAGAGGCACAGGTCTAAACCAAGTAACACCAAGCGATGAAGTGAATTTGGAGCGGCTCCAGGAAGGCTACGGGACAGGAAGAAATGAAAGATGAAAGTGTTTTTAACCCTGTCTCCACATGCTTAACAAGGATTTTCCCAAGAGTCTTTGCTTTAAAAATGCTCTGTGATATATAGCATTCTTTCCAGAGGTCCCTTTATCATCTGATGAACAGAAAGAACCAAATTGCTGTGGCAGTTGGATTAATCCTTCCTAAATGGCTCATTTCTGCTTTTATTATTAAGATGTAAAGCATGGTAATTCCACCAAAATCTGTGAGACTGCTGGGACTTTATTCCCTAGCAACAACAGCATTTGGCCCACCCTTACCTACATCTGTGCCCCTGAAGAAATGAGGGGGATGTTCTTAGATCCTCCTGTCAAAACAGAGAATGCTTCAACAGCACAGGAAAGCAACTCATCCAGAGACTGACTCATAAAGGATGCAAGTCAAGTGCTACCACAAAACAAGACTCTGCCCTATAAACTAAGGGCTGGTGTTCCACAACCCCTAGGTGTCCCACAGAGAGACACACCTTTCCTCAGGTTTCAGAACATGAGAGGGTGGGATGTGAACAGACCACCTTAGGCCTCCTTGATAGACAATGAGGAGCAGCAGGTACCCCAGAGGACAATTTGCATCTCACTCTAACAGGCATCCAAGGCTGGTCAAATGGATTGCTCCCTGGAGATAGCTAATTCTTACTGTTGACTAAAAAGGGAGCCCAGAGTGACCAGTTCAAACTTAGGCATCTAACTTCAAACATCTAAAGCTGTGTGAAATGAATCACATGTGTAGAGGCACTAGTAGGTCATCTATCTTTTAAATGTCATAGAGTTTTAATATTTACCCCACTCCTCTTTTGTTGAGCCCAATAATTTTCGTCTAAAACATTTCCTCCAGAGAGGCCTTCAATCTTGAAGACATAGGATGATAAAGAATTCTTCACTTCCACTGCCCCCTTCTTTCAGTGATTAACCACTATCACTGGAAAAAACACTACTGGTTCCCATTTCCCCTTGGTTAATATTTTGTTTCCCTTTTCTATCTTGAAGAGTTTGCTGTATTTTCTCTCTGGAAGGGCAGATGCAGTTTCAGATTGCCAAATCTAAAGGCTGAGTGGTCCCTTTTCCCTTTCAGAATTTAAGACCTTTTTACAAACTTCCACCCACCTAGCAGAAGCATTGCTTCATCTTTATGCTTAACTAAGACATGCCTCAATAAGACCAATGTCTTTGCCAGCCCCAGCTTTCCAGGGACCTGAAAGAAGACTGCAAATATTAATAAATTATTATCTCAGCATCTTTTAAAATAAATATTGCCACAAACCCTCCAGAAGCAGAGAAACAAGGGGGCAGAGAAGGCAAGAAACTGACTCAAGTCTGGAGAGTAAGAGGGAGATGTCCTCTTACCTGAATTATAACAATATATTTTAAGGACTGGATTTCAGTTAACACTTTGACACCTCTAGTCACACTTTGTTTCTTTTCTACTGCAAGAGGACATGAATGTATTGGAGATTTATTTTTTTTCAGTGATGGATTTCCAATATCTAAGAAGCACCTTTTTGTTCTCTTTATATTACTTCCAAAAGAAAAGGTATCTGATGTGGGCTCCATAACATTGAAATATATATTTTAACATAAATTAATATATATTGCCAACAAGTTTCAGTCATCCTCTGAAATAGTTTTGGATTGAGTTCACTTAAATTTACCTCGGAATCAGTAGCCACACCAAATGTCAAACAAATTCCTGCACTGGAATATAAAAACTGCTTATAACAACTAGACAGTGAGAAGGGCCATTAATCAAATCACTAAACAACAAAAACATAAAAACCCCAACCAAACCAAAACACAAACCCCCAAAAACCCCCCAAAAAAACCCAAAAAACCCCCCAAAAAAACACCCAAAAAAAACCAAAAAAAGGGTTGTCTGAACACTAAACATGGTAGAAAGATCCATTTGACGCAAGTGCTAATTCTCTTTAATCAATTGCCAATATTTATACTATCATGGATGGGGAGCCTATTGCACATTGCACTGCACAATAACAGAAAGGACAGTCCAGGTTTTTATTTTCATGATCTCTATCTAACACAGCCAAAGTGAAAGAACATAGTTGGAAACATCTCCATATAGAAATCCCCCACAGCTATATATAGATACCAGATAAAGCCAATCATATCATGATGATAATGTCTCTATGATCAGTTTCCAAATGCACCTAGTCACAGCAAGGTTCATGCCAATTTTAAGCTGTTTCGCAATGGACACAAACAAGAGATATCCCAAAGTGTAAAAATCCCTCCTCATCTTCAGTTCTGTTGTCTCTGCCTTACAGAACTCTCTTCAACTCATATTTATTGCAATGTGTTTGCATTGTTTTTCCCACTTCAAACTGAATATTTCTTTGAAGGACTTTGTCTATTAACAGATGTTTTTTATCACTGTGCCTGTCTAGAGCAGACTATACTGTTATAAATGGTCCCCATCAATCATTTGGTTAATATATTGATCTAAGAACTCTGATCAGAGTCATATCCTACCAAATATTACTACCACTACTACTTGCAATTGCATCACTATTATTATTATTATTATTATTATTATTATTATTATTATTATTATTGCTGTTGTTGGTATTATTATCATCATCATCATCACATCATCATTGTCGTCATCATCATCATCATCACTATTAGTATTAGCATTAGTATTAATATTGCATTTTTGTTTATATGTGCTTTAGCACATTTAGCTCTTAAGGAACTGGCTTAAATGGATGATGAAGTTCTCAAGCACCTGCAAGTAGAGCTGGAATCTCACTGGGTTTGCTTTTATAACTACCTGACCCTCAAACTCACTGCAAAACAATTTTATCCAAACTGTCCAACCAAAACATAGATTTAGAAATGTCCACACACTTTCCCAGAGTATTTAGTGCCTTTGGAAGGTCATAATAAAAGTACTAGTTTTATTATTCCACAGTTTCAGCAGATGGTCTGAACTATTAAGAGTCAATTTGAGCCTATTAAAAATGTCATCCATTCTGTTTCCAGACAATATCGCAGCGGTTCAACCTCATTACTTATCTGTCACTATAAAGAGCAGATAAACCTTCATCCATCACATACAATGACTTTTTGCCCAGAATTCTGGATCCTTTCTTTTTTTTCCCTTTGCTAAATCCTTCCTCTCCTCGCAGTTCCACAGCAATGTGGGCATCCATTCCCTATTCGCCCCCCACAAATATATATCTATATATCTATATTTATATTTTTATATATTTATAGATATTTTAAAGATCTATTTATATATAAATATGTAAATATATAAAATATATAAATATGTAAATATATAAATATATAAATATATAAACATATAAATATATAAATATATAAATATATAAATACCACTTATATAGATATATTTTTATATATTTATATACATAATTATATGCTAGAAGAATATTTAGTCTTCATTTAGCATACTTTCCAAAGAATCTCAAAGGACATCACAAAGTACAATTGTATCTTTACACCCATCACTCCAATGAGACTTCTGAGGTATGGGGTAATTTGTCTCCACAAATGGAAAAAAAGAAAAGGTCTCTGAAGGTAAATAAAGAAATCAGTGCTGACACAGCACAAGCTTCCCTTTTGCAATCATATAGACTCCCCGAATTTCCAGAAGCACTGTCTGCTCTTTTTTCTTGAGCAGTTGTTGCTCTGGTTCCTTAAATCAATCATTCTTTAAAATATTTCCCAAATACTTACATCCCATTTTTGCCTTCGTTTAAAGCTAGTTTTCCTTGGAAAAGATGAATATTATTTCTACAATTCCTGACTTAAAATCTATGCAAGAAAAGCTTTAGAACATATATTTTATTTTATTCAAGAAATGAGTGGTGCTGTACACTGCATATTGATTAGCAAAGTCATTATTAACTTATTCTCAAATTTTAAAAAAGCAACCTGATCTTTGGAGACCCTGTTTTGAAAATTAAGATCCATATAAAGCACTCATATCTCTCTTTTACGTCTTTTATGAAATTAGCCACAAGCTAAGTAATTGCAATTTGAAGGATTTAAAACTTTCAGGGATATTCAGAGACATCAGTTTTATCAATTATGTTTCTACAATGTTTAATTATGGCCAACTTGTTGAAACAAAGGATCATTGACAGCCATGACTACCATATTTATTCATGTTTATGGATACATGAGAAACAATTACTGAAGGCAGAGCAATCCAGTATGTTACCCTGTGCCTACAGCTATGATATACTTTATTGTGTGATATACTTTATTTATTGAGAGGGGGGAAAGGAAAATTTTTACTGCCATAACTCAATCACATTAGGAGAAAAAAAGATGTGATGCATATTATCTATCTATTTTGGTATGACAACATAGAAAAAGACATTTCACCAAAAAAAAGTGATGCTTTGAGCTCATTAAAGAGATATATTTTCTGATATGTAATACAACTGACACTTTGGGGGAATATGAGTTTTTTCCCATCACAGAGAACATCTGAAACATGAGTAGCATCAATCAATACCTGCAGTTCCTTGAGAGGCAGCATTAAACAAGAGAAAAGATCTCTTTCTTGTTCTGCTATGAGTGTCCACACTAAAGCTCTGTGTTCCAGCCAAGGCAATTAATGATTAATGAAAACAGACAAAACTGTTTTAGAGAAAAGAGGGAACCCATGAAACTGAGCATTCCATGATGACTTCATTAAAAAGAAGAAGCCTGAGCACCAACTTCAGGGGGAAAAGAAGTACAAAGCCTTTTCCTGCATCTTTGGGCTTCCACCAAGGAAGTTGCTGAACCTTTTTCCTGTGGTGCTTCATGGACTACATGGGAGGAAAGGCCTTCACGAGGTACAAACCTGTGGCAAAATTGTCCATCTATGGTGCTCTGTGGCTCTTCTCATGTCTGAGTCACCTGGGTGGGAGCTGATTTTGGGCTGTATCCCCAGCCACTCCCTGGGGTTGTGGTTTCAGCCACCCCATCATCAGCATCCCCGACACACACTGTGGCTGGGCTGTGCCACACACTGCAGGACACATCTCCCAGCCTGACAGCTGCTCCTGCTGCTTGCAAGATCTTGAGAGTTCCAACTGTTTAACTAATATTTACTCTATTTCAGCTCATGGGCTGGATTTTGTCTTTTGTAGCCAGCTGGAGGGGCGCTTTTCCAGTGGAAAGCACAGGAGAAATTTGGTCTGGCTTGGCCAGAATCCCGCCTGTGGTCCCCTGAGGAGAAGACGTTGCCATGGCAGCTTTGCTGTTCCTTCAACTGGTGCAATAGCTGCTGCTGCCACATTAAGCCAGCTCTGCTGGTCTGTGAAGGTGAGCTGCCTCTCTGGGTGATTGCAATCCTACCTGCTCCCCCACATGCCTCTGCTGTTTGCCCCTCCATCTGCCAAAGGTACACAGATATTGTGTTGTCCTTGCTGCAGGAGGTGACCTGCCATGGCTGTCATGCTGCTCATCCCTCCAGGATTTAGCAGCCAGCTCTGTCATGTCCTGGGCTGCAGCTTTTGCTGAGGGACTCCACTGAGGGACTCCATTCAGCTTTTGCTGAGCAGCTGCCCCATTAAGGCACTCACCAGCAAAGGGAGAACGATGTCAATTAATTTCAGTTCTGAGCTCTGCAGAGTCATTCACCCTCTCCTGGGCTGTTTTGTGCCTTTTCCTGTGCCTGTGCTGCATATGAAGGTGCTACAAAAAAAACCAGCTGATGTAAAAAAAAAAATAACCAGCTGATCCATCCTGCACTGCTCAGGGTGGATGCAGCCTGAGCATGAGGATCCCTTTCATTTGGAGAACTGAGCAAGGTTGTCCCCTTTGCAAACACAGGGCTGTCCCCTTGCAAACCTCTCCTCTCAGCAGGGCTGGATCGCACAGATGAGCCAGGGCTGAAGCTCTTTGTCTCTCAAATCCACATCTCACACCCCACTGGAGAAAGCCCTGGGGCCACTGATGACTCTGAGCAGCAGACATTCACCCGTCTAGCCTGCTGAAACTGTGCCAGATTAAATCAATGGGATCCTAAGCATTTAAACAGGAATTACTCCTGCTCAACCAGCTAAAAACGTCCTTTATTAGGCAACAGCCTCGCTCGCACCCCTCTGCTTGAGCTATAAACAAAGCACATCGAGCTGGAGGCTGCACAGTGGAGGGACAAGCCTGCTCAAGGTTCAGCCCTTGCAGGAGAAGAAAGGAAGGGGAGTGCTTTATTGCACACGGGTTCTGCAGTTCTGGAAATGATACAGCCCCCCTGCCCATATCACAGGGCAGGTCTGAGAAATGAACACATGGTTAAGAGCTTTGAGAGCTCTGCGCTAAAAAGAGATGCAGCAATGTTGCTGTGATTTAATTCATGCATGCGTGCACTTCAACCCAGACTAATTCCCCAGGGTTAAAATGAAATGGAGTTTAAATCTAACAAGGGTAGAAACTCGTAACCAATTCCTGTGCTTCTCAAAGAGAATATCAAATGACATGAAATCCTTAATTGCCCTGAATGAGACACAGACATCTGAAATGGAGTTACGTCTCTCCTATCTAAAAAAAAAAAAAAAAAACCTCTTAAATTAATTCTTTACCTTCCTTCCACCACTCTCAGAAAATGAAACTTCTTCAGGCATAAAAATAGACTAAGCTTTACTAAAACCAAGTGCAGATTTAAGCACCTACTTTAAAGGGCAAGCTGCTTGCACAACTGATATGATATTATGAAACTTTAGACATTTCTTTCACAACTGACAAGGAACTGAATGCATTAGACAGGCCTGTTTCACATCTGAAGCCACAAAGGCTCCCAAGTCCATACGCCTCTGGATTTTTCTCTGAACTCCATTGTTTGTGGTTAAAACACCAAAAAGGGTCTGACCCATTTTAAAAGAAGGAAATAATATTTCTTAGTCTGCAAATGATACTCACTGCTAGCAGAAAAACAACCGAAGCTTAATCCTCCTGAAGAAAGGAAATGTCCCAGGTCAAAGTCACAGCACATAATCCCCCCCAGAAAGTAAGGGAAAAATAAAATACACCAGGGCCAGGCTGGTCATGCAGAACCACACAGCATCAGCAAAGTTTACAAATCACTCTGTCAAACACAGCTGATTTTCATCTAACAAAGCAGTGATGTTTTTGGTGGAAGGTTAGCATTACTTTATTGGCAGAGCAGAATTGTACCTTTATTCTGAAATATCACTTCATGGTGAGAAGTGTTACACACAGTAATGAAAAACAATAATCTGTCTTCAAAGTCCTTTTGAAAGGTCTAGCTCATTCCAGTTCCTCAGGGCAAAGCAGGACAAAGTGAAGTGGAATTGTTTCCATTTCACAGATGGGAGAGATGAGGCAACAAAGAAGAGGATTAAATTGGGGGAGGGTTGGGGTGATGCTGTTTTGGGATGTTCAGATTGCAGTCTCAGGCAACCATCTTTTTACATTTACATTCCACTACAGGGTAAACATTTCTGTGCTTTTCACCAATGAAGTACATGAGATCACTACATCTGCAACTCATTGTGCAGCCTGAGTGCACCAATTGGCCCGAACATCAGTGAAGTAAGCCCACAAGTTTGGATGAATCTCTGGCCCCTCGCCAAGCATGCAGAGATCTTGTTTCTTAGAATAATTACTGAATTAGACTCTTTGCGGGGAGAAGAGGAAATGGCAGGAGCCAATTTTTTTGCCAAGTCTTAGCACGAGAACTCAGGACATCCTGGGTTTCTTGCCTGCTCAGATCACTGTTTCCTCTATGCTCCAGCATATCCCAGTGTAAATGGATTTAGCAACAGGGAAGGCACAAACCAAAGCAGAGAGTTTGATCCTACTACTGAAGGGAAGAGAGACAAAGACTCTGAACATGACTACTACAGACAATCTAGCACTGAACTTGTGGACTGCTCATTTTCCCTTGGAAACTCCAGCTAATCACTTTCCCTTTTCCTGACGCTCTGCAATGAGCTGCTCTCCAAGGCACTGACCCTGTTATTACTGACTACCAAGTTTAACACTCATTATCATGGTAAGTCTCATTGTTTAAAGCAGCCTTTGCCTAATGGTTTTCACATGCACTTTACACCTGGCTTAATTCAACAGTTCCAGTGCCAAAAACAGTGAAAAGGAGATGCTTTGCTTGCAAAGTGTGTGCATTTTCTATAGTGCCCATGCTTGTAAAATGTAGGGCAGTGCCCACCAGGACCCCAGGTTGTGTGGGCCAAGCTGAGGCTGAGAGAACCCTGAAATGAGTCTCTCTCTGAATCACAGATCCAAAAAGGAAGTGAGAGAGACTTCATCTATCCTTACCACCTGAAGATTTCACGCCACAACAGCCCTGCATCTTGGAATCATAGAATCACAGAATGGTTTGGGCTGGGAGGAATCCTAAAGATCACCCAGCTCTACCCCCTGCCATGGGCAGGGACACCTTCCACTTTCCCATATTGCTTCAAACCCCATCCAACCTGGCCTTGGACACTTCCAGAGATGGGGCAGCCCCAGCTGCTCTGGGCAAACCATGTGAGTTCCTCACCACTCTCACATTCAAGAATTTTTTCCTTGTATTTAATCTAAACCGTCTTTCTGTCAGTGTGAAGCCACTCCCCCTTGTCCTGTCACTCAGGACTCCTGTAAATTGTCCCTCTCCTTTCTTGTTGGTTCCCTCCAGATACTGGAAGGCTGCAACTGGATCCCTCCAAAGCTTTCCCGTTGGCAGGCTGAACAGTCCCAATTCTCTCAGCAGAGCTGCTCCATCCCGCTGATCATGTTGGTGCCTCTGGATTCCCTGCAGCAGCTCCAGCTCCTTGTGCTGCTGGAGCCAGGGCTGGGGCAGCTCTGCAGGTGGGCTCTCACCTGAGCCCAGGGGCACAGGGGCAGAACAACCTCATTCAAGTCTAGTAAAGTTCAAATACATCACATATCCTTCCAAAATCTCCTATGATGCCCCAAGACAACCAGAACCAACTTGGTTTAATCTGTTAAACCTTTGCCTCTTTATTGTAAATTGTGCTGGTTTTAACTTCTGGTCAGTGGGTTTGTTCTGTTTTTCTCATTGTGGTGGTTACTTTCTATGGGTAATTTTTTTAATATAGAACTCCAGAACTTGCATTTTAATGTGTGTCACTATGAGCTGGCAGGTTAATCTGTTTCAGTGTCTGTCGTCATGAACAACCAATTTGTCCAGAGAAGGAATTACAAAAAGGATGTGAAATCATGACAGTCCGGGTAATTTCCTTTCCAGCTATAACTCTGTTGACATTAACTACAGCATTAGCAGCTATGAATAAGGTTTGTCATGTACAGTCCATGAAAAGAAGAAAACAAATGGAAAAGTTAAATATTTACTCTCTGACAGCTTATTTTTTTGCAAGTGTGTTTTTTAACTAAAGTTATCCCAAAGCCTTCCAAAACCATTTTGCCAAGGGAACTGCTATTTGCAGGATCAGGAGATTTTGTTTGCTTAAGCACATCTGTGGAGCCAAAAGAAAATAAATAAAAAAAAATTTAAAAAAAACCTTCTTTCATCCATTCCTCATCCATTATTTTATTAACCACAATTGTAAGGTTAGAAAAATACCCACTCCATTAGCCCCTAGGGCATGAGACACAGGATTCCAAAGCCCATTTTATACTCAGTTCTGCTGAATTTCAACACCTACTGATACTGTGTGGCATCACACAAAGTTGGCTGGACTGTGAGGTTTTCAAATGGCAGCTTGGTCAAATCATGGTTTTGGTCATTAACAAATACCATACCCAAGGGTCAGCTCAGACTTTCCACTACATGCTCAAGGTGACTGAATGATAAACAAACCACCAGTGGGAAATTTGGGTGCTGGCATATGCTGTCTGGTCAGCTTTTAGAAAGAGGAAGTGAGAAGATGTATGGTTGATTTGCCCAAGTAGTTTTAAAATAAAAGAAAAATATTTGAAATAAGAAAAAAACTGCAGCTCCTCTGTCTTCACTTTCTTATGCAGATACCTATAATCAGACTTTTATTTGTACAGAGAAATGCCAAAATAAACAGGACTTGCTCTCAGGAGCATCCATTAACTTCAATTTGGGTACTCTGTGTGCTAAGCCTCTCTCTAAGAAAGTTTACTTTTAAGTGCCTAAAAAGGATTGAAGTGACTGGCTAAAAAACAGTCATCCTGATTTGGGCATTTCTGGCAAGGCAAAAGCATGAGGATAATGGGATGTCTGAAATTGATTCATTTCCTGACAGGATCAAATTCCAGACTGATTTACTCTAAGTGGCCAAAGTGTAGTGAAAGGAACTAATGTGGGACTGTTTGCTGTGGGTAGCACAAGAAAATATGTAATTAAACTGAGGTGGGGGAAATATAGATGAGACATTTAAGGAGACAAGTGAAAGGTAAGGAGAGTTGCACGGTGGTGCAGGATGCTGAAGGACACAGCATTGCTGGACCTGCACAGGAGCAAATCAGACAAATGGGTTTGGGTAGAGCTGGCCTTGCCTCATGGTGGGTGGATTCAGTGACCTCCTGAGCCTGGTCTGGCAAGAATTCTGTCATGAACAGCTCCAGAGAGAAAGCATCTTGAGGTGAGAAGCACCAGACTCATGCTCCACTTCTGAGGTGGCTGCACCTTTGGTACTACTGTGACTTCTTTGTAGGTGAAGAAGAAGTCACAGTAATACCAGAGGATGGGATGTGTTGGACCTAATTCAGAAAACTCTGGAGGAGAGGAGAGGAGAGGAGAGGAGAGGAGAGGAGAGGAGAGGAGAGGAAGGAGAGGAGAGGAGAGGAGAGGAGAGGAGAGGAGAGGAGAGGAGAGGAGAGGAGAGGAGAGGAGAGGAGAGGAGAGGAGAGGAGAGGAGAGGAGAGGAGAGGAGAGGAGAGGAGAGGAGAGGAGAGGGAGGAAGGAGAGGAGAGGAGAGGAGAGGAGAGGAGAGGAGAGGAGAGGAGAGGAGAGGAGAGGAGAGGAGAGGAGAGGAGAGGAGAGGAGAGGAGAGGAGAGGAGAGGAGAGGAGAGGAGAGGAGAGGAGAGAGAGAGAGGAGAGGAGAGGAGAGGAGGAGGAGAGGAGAGGAGAGGAAGAGGAGAGGAGAGGAGAGGAGAGGAGAGGAGAGGAGAGGGAGAAATCTCTTCCCTCCACTGTGTGCAAACCACTTAATAGAGACAATGAAAGAGGAATAATCTTTCTCTGTATACTTATACGTCATCTTGTCATATCAAGACCTCAAAGTACTTTTAGTTAAATCCAGGAATTGAAGGGGATGCCATTGATCTGCTCATTTATAAAATACAAATGAAGCTAAAAAGGTGAGGTGTTTTGTCCACAGGCTGTAATGGCAGAGCAGGAGCAAAGGTGTAAGTAAAACCTTGGGGCCAAATTTTATCTAAAGTCAGGTTCTTCCTCCTCCAAAAACACTGGAAACAGGACACTGGTAATTCAGGGAAATTTGATTCCCAGCATTCTGCTGTAACATGACAAAGGATCCTATAGCCTCATGGTCTTCAAACACCCTTTGAATCTCTTTCTTCTCTATCACACTGCTGTTTGTGCCCATTTCAGCGCTGAATCACCCAAAGAAAAAGTCACAATAAAGCAAAGATCTCTGGATAGAGGAACATTTTTGTCACACACATGGGAAAACACACACAGAACACCACAGTGGTCATGGTGCTGCGCACGAACTGCAGGACACATTGGCTATTCTGGACACCAGGTGTCTGGGACATAATGACCTCTTAATTAATGGCTAAATAATGACCACTAACAATTAAGCTGTCAGAAGACAGAAGAAAGAATAATGGTAAGCACAATTCCCTGTTTACCACAGGGGCACCTCCCATTTCTTAGCCCTGTGCTCAGTCCTTAAACACCTTTCTTGTCCATATAATCTGTGGACATATGTCTTGTTTCCTTGAATCAAAGAGAAATATAGTTTCAGTCCAAAAGAAGCCTTCCTCAGACTGTGAAATAAAGAAATTAGAAATATCTCTTTCTGCCTTCAGCTTGGGGAGCACAACAGGAAGAAAAGCCTGCCTGAAATTTTAACAACAGCTGTGGAAATACCCGCATATGAGTTCTAGACCCTTGCTTTTTTCAGCTATAGCAAGGCTTCCCTGCTGGGAAACCCTTGGGCCTGTCCATCTGCCATACAGTATGGTGAATACTATGACAATGGCACTTTAACAATAACTGTGCTCTTTTGAACCTCCCCATTCAAGTCCCTCCATTGATTACTCAGAAGAATGCAGACTCTTGTGTTATTTGATCGGCACATATACTCTGAGCATTTAATCCCCTCAAATATTTTTCAATAACTTCCTTTAATTACAAGGAAAACACGTCGAGGGATGCATGCATTGAAGAGCTTCCCGTCATGTCTCTCTCTCTCTCTTTTTTTTTTTTTTTTTTCTGTTTAATGAAGAATTTGAATCACTTTTCAACTTCTTAATCCTATAATCCTGGAAGGAATTTGCTCTCTTCCAAACCCTGGGGGTGGTAAGCTTATGCTTAGTACAGTACACCCTGGAGATCTTGCAGCAGGGTCTTTCCAGAGGAGTCCCAAATACCTGCATTCCTCAGCTGTGTGGTCACCATGTAACTCAACCTCACCAAAAACACCTCATCTCAGTGGTTCAAGGATCAACATTTTCATGGGAAGTGCAGGGATAACGTGGCACAGTAGACACGGAGTGTGCACAGAATCAAGCTTTGCCAGAAGGAACGGGTGCTTGGTGCCAAGCAGGATGGTTTTAACAACACCTTTTTTCCCTTCAATGAACCCATTCTTCTGGAAAAAAAAAGAAAAAGTCAGGGGAAAGGTGACCTTGCTAATGCTGTGTCCTTGCACCTTGTTGCCTCCGACTCCCAGGGAATGACTGATAAGTTTGTGGGACTGTTCTTGTTGGGAGGGCTGGATCCAGCCTGTTGGCTGCACAGTCTTTGCATTGAAGGGCACAGGGTGCATTTTCAGTATGGGACACTCTCCCCTGTGAGCACAGTGAGCTCACTGCACAACAGCTTCAGATTGTCTGCTTTTGTTTCTAGAGAAGCCTTCGTTGTCACAGCAAGACAGCTCTTTTTGCAAAGAACCCAAAGTCCGTGATTTTCCTCCTCCTGGCATTGCTGTAGAACCAAGGAACTCTAATAAAGGCACTCCTAAGCACAGATTTTCCACCTTGTCTTTCCAGGCTGTTGGTTCTCAAGGGGTGGCCTGTGGATCTTTAGGGACCCGTAAAATGGGGAAAAAATGGTGCATGGAACAGCTGTAAAAGAGTAAAACCACAGTAACAACCCAAACCGTTCCCTCGTAATTCCGTGTGTGCCAGCAAGCAGACAGGGTGAAAAAAGGGCTGTAAATACACTTTCAAAGTTTTGCAGCATTTTTAGCTGTTTGTAAATCAAACACCTTGGGGCTCCATTGACCAAAGCGAGTCTTGGCTTACTCTCCAAACATCTGAGCATTCTTTCATTACAAGCAGTAGCAAAGCACTGTGAAAAGGCATCTGTTATCCACTCCTTTCCCATTCTAGGTCATGCTCCTCAGTTCTCTTTCTTTTTCTCATGCTTGTTAGTTCAAGTAGCCATTGTTTTGTCAGTGGTTAGTTATCTAATCCCATTACACATAGCCGTTGTCATTGTGTTTTGTGCTAAAGTAACAACACTGAGAAACGGGTTGGGAAACCTGAACAGCCCAAAGTGCATCTATCTCTGTCTCAGCTGAGATAAGAAGCCATCAGATGCCTCAGCTGAAGGGTGTTTGGGTGAAGAGGAGCACACAGGACACCTTGATGTTCACGTGGGCAGAGCACAGACTCATTGCACACAGCAAGGACGTGTGGGGAATGAGGGTGTTGCTTGCACATCACCTCCCTCCATTCGAGGGAACTAAAACTTGCAGGCAAATTCAGTGCTGGATCAGCCTGAAAGCCTGGCCTGTTTTCAAAGGTTTGCACATTTTAGTGCAGCTCCAATGATCAGTTTTATGATCTGACAATTGACAAACCTGCTAACACGTTAATCACAGCTCAGCTGGCAGAGGATGATGAAAAATTATGTCATACTGTGATGTATGACTGCTGCTTTCCATTGCTGTGATAGACTCCAGCACCTATTTCATACCCAAACAGGCCATCTCATGTCTCCCCTTCTGTGGGGGCAATGAGTTCCCTGCTTGCCTGGCTGAAGCATCATGTAATAGGCAGGAGCGTGAATGAGACACCTGTCATTGATGCAAAGGAACTGTCTTCTCTTTTCCAAAACTCTTGAGCTATTTCACCATCAACTTTCATTAAGGGAACAGAACCCTCCTATCTTCGGAGGACTGCTGACAAAAAAAGCTGAATGAAGGAACGCACCTCCAGGAATATTTTTCAGCATACATGGCAAGCTGTGTGTACATGACAGCAGCAGATGGGTTGCACACTGATGTCCTCTTTAGGAGAAAAGTCTCATTAGAGCAGACAGGACTGACAGTTCCTATCCAGACTTGGCATGCACGTGGTGCCACCCTCACCTCCAGCTTGGAGAGGAGCTGGGAGGTTTAATGAACAAAACCCATTAAACTCCCAGGTTTGCAGAGGGGTGAGCCAAGTCACACAGAAGTTGTCACTTGCTGCAGGTCACATGTCAATTCCAGACTGGATCTAATGACAGAATCCAGGAAAAGAACTGAAGGAACAGCATATTTTTGTGGGGATGAAATCTACATAAAATACCTCAGGAAGTGCATTTCCTCATGTTCTTGGAGGAAAAAAAAACCAAGTCCAATTCTTTTTATCTTCTCGCTTATGTTTCCTCTCTTTCATCCTTCTTTTCCTCTCCATCTGTCTCAATGTACACATTTCAATAAGAAAACTTTATTTATTTTTTTTTTTCAGAATTCCACTCTATAGTTTTGGAGCCAAAATTGTTGGATTAATTTAATCCCAGTGTGGGGCCATTTATTTTGGAAACACTCTACTGGTTTTCTGCACAGATTTTGTGGAGAAAATACAAAAAACTTAGATAAGAATCACCGGTTCTCACTAGGAAAGCATATACCATGCCTTTCTAGCACTCTCACTGCCTTTGCCCTTGTAACAGTTGTATTATCATCTGTGACCCCAACACTTACATGCATTTCAAAGCCCTGTAAGGACTATTATTCCCTCTCAAAAAGTAGAAGAAAGTGAAATTCACTACAACAGGGATCTGGCAAGCTTGTGGTGGGACAAAATAAACACTCTGAAGAGAGAGCCCCGGGGAGATGGCTCACCTCCAGCAGCATGGACCAAAGGCTTTTCTGCAGCATGGGGGATTTTTTTTATTTTTTTTGCTCAAAGAGCTGCACCCAGCAAAGACAACCTGAGAAGGGTGCTAAGTAATAACAATACTACTTTTAATAATAAATTTAAATAATTCTCATAAACACTTTTTTGTTGCTGCTGTTTATTTTTGTCTAAGACAAAATCCAGGCCCACAGTAAAACCTCCTCTCAGCCCCAGCCTTTTCTCTTCATGGGCGGCAGAGCCACCATGAGCAGAGGAACAAAGCCCAAGGGTGCAGGCAGGGCAGAGCAGTCAGTGTGTCACTGTGATAATCTGCTTAGAGGAGGAG